>NC_053125.1:20145356-20328407 GCF_010015445.1 Perca fluviatilis
TGTGCATAGCATCCACATGTCACATTGCTGAATTGGAAAACAAACAGTTCAGTCTCAGCAAACTGTCAGCATGGAGATCGCAGGCAAAGCTGCACATCACTCTGTAGTGGTACCCAGGTGTGTGTGTGTGTGTGTGTGTGTGTGTGTGTGTGTGTGTGTGTGTGTGTCAGTACGGTGATACAGTTGTGTGACAGAGGTGATTGCATGCTTGCACGTTTCCCTATTGTAAAGTTAAAACTGTAAATCTCCGGTGACTTAAGTTTGGAAATGAAAAGAACTTATCCGACTCCCCACAACTTTAATGTTTTTTTTTTCTCAAGATTGCTTTTTGTATCTTCTACTTTATTAAATATTTCAGAGCAAGCGAGAGTCAGGGGAGCGAAGTATCAAACCTCATTACTTTGTGACGGGAATGTGTTGCCTCAAGTATCAAAAACTTTGAAGTATCGAAAGATGGCATTGGATGCATGCTGAGCTTCTTATTGTTCATTTATTCACAACTTTGGTTCAGTCTCACTGCTCTCAACAACCTTGTTTAAGCTATTGAAGGGAGCTGTTTTACCTAAAAAAGCAATGATAAAAACAGCTGTACACTACAGCACCAAACAGCAGACAAACAAAAGTTCGTGACTACCTATTGAACACAGTGGAGCTCCTGGTTTTTCTCATGAAACAATAACACATATTGTCTTCAAAACACAATACCACTGAGAGCTGATGAAAGTAATCCTGGGTCAGATTGTAACCCATGAAATATACATGAAATCTACATGTCACACACTGTAGCCCACTGAACCCCAAACAACTGTTGAACTGAAAATGATGTCAGATTTTGAGTAGTCCACCACCCTCTCATGTTGTGCAGCCTTAAACCTCTCGACATCGAAGTCTCCACATATTGAAGCAGTCGTGCATATCCCCCGAAAGCCACAGGTTAAACCAGGGGTGTCAAACTAATTTTAGTTCATGGGACACATACCCCTAATTTGAGCTCAAGTGGGCCAGACCAGTAAACCACTCCAGAAAGATCAGAAACTTTATCTGCCACAGAGTTTTTTTGTCAGCTTGATGTTGGCAAACGCATGTTGCTTCTGCTACGACAGCGTTCTAAGGCCATTGTAGGAAAAAAAATAATTTTACAGACCCGAGAGAGAGGGGGTAGCATTCAGAGAAAAAACTCTAAATTCTAATATTAAAGTCTCAAATTTACGGGGGGAAAAAACTTAGATATTCTCTGAGATTAAAGTGGTACATTTGTAATAGGAATGAATTACTTTTCTGCAATTTTCCAAACACGGTCTCACGGTAATTTGTGAAATGGGCACGTCATTTTTAATCTATTGATTCATGTACACGGACACGTTTTTCTTGTTTATTTTGTGGTGGTCAGTACGAAATGGGAACACGGAGGTTGGTGAACGGGGAAAGGAAACGTGACATGCTGGAAACGATGCGCGGTCTCTGGGGGACGCGGGTTGGATTTAGGAAAAGAAGAACAGGGAAAGGAAACCTGACATGCGAGAAACGATCCCCGCTCTCTGGGGTGAAAGTCCTGTGTTGTTTGACCCATCCACCACCCCAACCAACCTCGCTATGCAGATTTTTGGCCTTTCATACTTCTCGCTACCGTAGTCGTGCTGTGATCACGAAAGATTCTTCCCATTAAAATACATTAATTTAATAAATTAATAAATAAACGAGAAAAACGTGTCCGTGTACACGAATCAATAGATTAAATTACGTGACCATTTCACGAACTGCAGTGAGACTGGGTTGAATGTTCACACTTTGCAAAGTCATCCAGTGGGCCTGATTAGACCCTTTTGACGGGCCGGTTCTGGCCCACGGGCCATATGTTTGACACCCCTAAACCTTTCAGCGTTTCAGCCTTCAGCCTACATTCTCAATATAGTTCACCTTAATACTCATTGCCCTACTTTAGCGCACTGTTGATGTGTCTGGGTATGTGTATCTGAGTGTCTGGGTGCACAGCTTTGTTCAGAGCTGCAAACACTGGTGGCAGCAAAGAGAGAGAGAGAGAGAGAGAGAGAGAGAGAGAGAGGAAATGAAAGAGTTTGCCAGCAGAACTGTTTGCCCATTTATCCTTTTCAATTGCTTGTTTGGTGAAGTGAAAGAAAGAGGGTTAGACAGAAAGAGGATGGCAGGAATGAGACAAAGACCTGCAGTGAGACAGAGAATGAGGAGCAATGACTGGCAGAAATGGAGAGAGAGAGAGACACCGGAATGAAAAGTCAGCAGCGTGACAAAGGAAGGATGGAGGGAGACAGGGACGAGTGCAGAGCTCTGAGAAAGAGATTAAAATAAAAAGGGAGAGATGAAGACGGAGGGAGAGAAAGTTCTTCTGTTTGACGGCGGCTTGTTATATCAGCTGTACGAACGACTGTCTTTTCTGTCTGTGAGAGTTGTTTTACTGTAAAAGATTAAAATGAAACAAATGTTTCTCTCTGATGGCAGGAATACAAACTCTGATCATCAAACTTTGCTGGCAACAGAGTCTGCTGGCACAAGTTAAAGATGCTTATTTCTCTTGCAGTGCTGGACTATCTCGTATAGAAATAGAAATGCATTGCTGTTGGCAGACTTCGTCCCCCATAGCAGCAGATTCAGCTTTGAACAGCCTGGCTCTTCTGGAACGTGTATTCTGGTATGTTACATACCAAAGCAGCAGGGAGGGAAAATGATGAAATGTGCTGACAGTTAAACCAGATCACTAGAGCTATAGGGGAAATTGGCAATGTGGATAAAATCTTATATATATATATATATATATATATATATATATATATATATATATATATATATATATCACTAAATGATCATTAAAATCAAGCGAAAGAACCCCACTAAATTTACATTTATGTGACCTATTTGTTAAAATAAGATCTAATAAGGTGGCTTATTTTAAGGTTACCTGGATCAGGCCTTGTATGAGCAGAGATTAGCTGCGTAAGGTTTAAATCATTACACAAATATTTTAAAACATCTGGGGCCCGTTCCAGGAAGGAGGTTTGACAAACTCTGAGTCTAACCAGAGAATGTCTAATAAGGGGAGAACTTCCACTCTCGGGAAAATTCCGGGTTGGTACAATGGGGCTTAATAGGGAGTGAGATAGGGAGTGAACAGGCTCTCCATAGACAGGCTCTGGTCTAACCCTGATCTCTGAGTTGATTTACCCTAAGATGGGAAACTCTGAGTTTTCGGTTCCAGAACAGCTGATATGAGTTGGTTCAATCAACTCAGAATGGGTTCACTCAGGCAGCATGAATGGAGCCATGATCCTACGATTCACCATGGTCACAACCACAAACAAACTGGTCGGCGGCAATACTCATGCACACATACAGCGAGTTTGAACATGTATTTCGTTTAAAAAAGCAACACAGCGGCTGCTGTAAAAGAGAATTTGCGTGGGTGAAAATTGCTGCTAGAGTAAATGCGTATTAATATCATATATAATCATAAGTATACTATTACTGGTGAAATGGTATTGAACCTATAATCTATTTAATTTAGGTGCAATCCTGCAGGCGAAAAAGTACTACACCTACTTATCCCATTCTGAGGCTGCAGCACCATCATTAACATAATTATAATTCATAATCTTTCATTTCAAAGGGTTTACATCATTCACCTGCAATACTGTGGAACTCCTTTGTAATGGCTCTTACTGGTTTGTGTCCAGGGAACACTTCAAAAACGTTTCAGAGCAAGTAACATTCTTCTGACGGCGCTTTGCTACAGTGGCTTCACTAATATGCTCCGCATCACCAATGTTGTAAAGAAAACTGCTGTTTGCAAAAAGACGTAATGCGACACAAAGAATGTGCTGGGATGTAGAGCATGTCCACGATGGGTGACGTTAGTGATATGAGGACGGATAAGGTTATGTAGGCTACATAACTGATAGACTGGGAAGAAAAACGATACCGCTCAAATAGGTAGGCTAGTATCTGGGAATGAAAATAATGAAAAAATCTATAGTCGGGGCCTCAATATCATCTCCCGACGTATGTTTAACTCCCTGCGAAGTAATATACCTTTTTCATCAACGGGATCGTCGACAAAAGGAAATGCCATGTTTTGAGAAAAAAAAAGTGTTATTGTCTTCCTAACATGGTTAATAAACCTACCCTGTATATATATATATATTTATTGAAAAATACGAATAGATTTTTTTGAATTCTATGAATTGATTTTGAATTGGTAGAGCTTGAATCGCGATTCGAATGTGAATCCATTTTTTTGCACACCCCTACTAACTATAGTAACAGAAAAAACATTTCTTAATAAAGATGACCACGCTTCCTCCTTTTTTAGAGGATATGTTCTTATGTTGCAATATTACTTATGGTTTTAAGTAGGGGTTGTGCTCCAACTGGTATCTTTGGTATTTTTGGCATATGGGTAGCAGTTTGGTATGTGCAGGGAGTGTCGTCTGTCTGCAGCTATAGGTTTACATATATTTGCAGTACAGAATGAGCTCAGTAGCCGAGCTTCAGTTTTGTTGTGATCTATTTAGAATTAAAATTGTTGATAAATATACTGGATGGACAGTAGCTTAAGGATGGTACATAAATAAATTATTGAATTAAGGAAATGATGGAATAGTAACTTAGATGTAACGTAGATGTTTTCTGTTATAGGGTTGTATGGTTGTATATTGATAAACGATCGATTGAAAACACTTTGATAAGGGTTATTTTTGTAATTAAAGATGTAAAGGTATTAGGGCTGCTCAATTGAAGAAATTCTTAGTCAACTAACACTCATTCAATTGTATCGACCAATCAATTAGTTGATTTAATCGACAGATCTCTAAATCTGGGTTTCTCCGCAAAGAGTCATGCAAAAGCACCATTTTAATTCTTGTGTTTACCAGAGATGTGCTCGTACGTTTCTTGGAAATAAGTCATTCAGCATGAAAAAAAGCATAAAACGTGACTAATTGACTAAAGAAATATAAGTTGACTAAGACCAAAACGACTGATTAGTCGACTAATCGACTAAGAGGGAGCAGCCCTAAAAGGTATGGACATTTCAAAAAGGGTAGGAACCGAAAAAAAAAAATTTCTTCCTCCTACTTTTTCGGACAAGATGTATTTATTTATTTTGCTTATTCTTGCTTTTTCTTTTTTTCATAGTGAAATACTTTTGTGTCTTATATTTTATGTTGTGTATGTACGTATGTAACAATTTATTATTATCATTATTACTAATACAAGTTTAGTACCTTTTTTTTTTTTCCAGGCTACAAGGCACAATTTATAGGTTTTACTATAAGTTTTCCTCATTACTGGTCGGTTACTCGTCTATAAAGCATTAATAAATGAGTCATTAACTATCAAAAACCATTAGTTACAATTCATAAACTGTTGGTGTAGGGTGCCGTATGGGGTGTACAGTAAACACTGGCTTTCAAAATTCACCTTCACCACATAACCACAACCTCAACTTTCTACAGTATGTTTATCGCTCTGGCTTTTCACTGTAACATCACCAGACCTGCAGCTCGCACGCTTACGTAGCTCAAATGAATGACAGGATGCATTAAAGAAAACGGATTGTGTTTGGATGAGATGGCCTGCTAACAGCGACTGAAATGCCATAGCTCTGCATGATTATGAATGTGCATAAAACAAGCTTGGATTGATTTAGCTGGAGCAATAATCCGACACAGCCTGATATCTGTGGAACCTTTTTGGTACAACAGACGAGCCGAACAACTGTTTTCTGACAGCTTAACTGTGGAAAAAGAGTAGAGGCAAATTAGTGTTTTAGTCCTTTTCTCAGCCAGCAACACATTCTTTTCCCTGTTTTTTTTCCCCAGTCTTCTTCCCTTCTTGCTCTTTATGCAAATCAGCTTTTTTTTCTCCATCTCTCTGTTTCTCTCTCCATGGTGACAGACGATGCCTCCTGTGCAGTTTAGCAGTTATTACACGCTCTAAAACACACAGACTCCGAGAGAGGCGGAGGCAGAGATAAATAAAGATGGATGATGGAGCGAGTTAGGCCGATTTAAAATGTGGCAGCATCAGAAAACTATGCAGAGGAGAGAGTGTATGTAAGGGAGAGAGAGCAGATTAAGTATAATGGGCGAGATTTGTATCGATGCTGTGACTGCCTTTTTCTACCACCTTGTCTGTTGGCAGGCTTTGGCAGCACATAATATAGCTGCTCATATCAATGACCACACTGTGATGTTACATCGATATTCAGTTGGGTTCATGTCTATAGTATTGAATAAATTATCCTAGTGCTCTCACAACGCTTTATTAAAGTCTATACAGTTAACAAGGTATATAGTTTTCCATTTTCATGCAATAACTCAAGCTCTACTTTTTATGAACCATATTCTATGCATTAAGCATGACAAAAAAAACTTAAGTTCCACTTTCTACTTTTTTTTCCACTTTCAACCATCTCATCTCATGGACTTCATCTGGGGATGGAGTTTCCTCAGTTGTCATGGAGATGTAATACATATTCTGTGTTCTGTTTCTGTCGTTTAAGCTTGTAGCGACTAACCCGCAGATAACTATCACCCGACTGCAGTTCTGCTCAACACGTTATCAGATGGTAGATAGACAAAGTTAGCAACTAGCTACAAAACATAGGGGAGCATTGACAAATATTCCTATCAGGAGTTGTGGAGACCAAAACAAGCTTATAGGAGGATAAATATTGGACTTATGTTCGTAGGGTGGCTAGACACAAGACTCCAAATGAATGCTAACTGTTTTCTAAGAAGTTTGCAATAACAACTCTTGCTGTTTTCTGACATTTTCAAGACACAACACTGACTTTTTTAATTTGTTTATTGTTTTGTTTTTTGTGCTTTGAATATTAGTTCGTTTTTATTAAACTTTTTTTATTATGATTTTCTTATTAAAAGCTGAGAGTCCCTTTTTAACAGCATTTCATTTTGTGGATTCCTAGTGAATCACATGCTTTACACAGAAACGCTACAGAGATCCTGTTGCAGCATAACTTCCCCCTCCAAACATCCAAATGGTGTCATACCAGGCACCTATTAATATACACCGAGGAGCATGTAAACCACTTTACTCTGCAGCCATGTCAGGACATGCCAGAGACCTATAAAAATAGTGGGGGATGGGCTGTGGAACAGCAATCTACAGTATCCGAGAGAGACTGAATGGCCTGGTTCAAGGCTACGTGTCAGCAAGCAGCTGCCCAGCCCACTGAAGTGTCTCTGAGTAAGATACTGAAGTCCTACCAGCTCCAGATGTGTTATTGTTGCTTCTGAGCTTGACAACCAGTGGGAAAGCAAAAAAAAAAATTCAGATTGTTTAGAGACAATTTAAAGGTTAACTACCTTTTTTTTCAACCTGGACCCTATTTTCCTAGTTTTTTGTGTCTAAGTGACTGATGGGAACAACAGTCTTTGAAATTGGTCCAGTATTAAGCAAGATCGCTGCAGTCAGTTAATAGGGCAATTGTCTAGCTTGTATTGTCCTTCACAAAAGTGCTCGTTTTGCCGCCAACAGGCTCAGATTTATATTCAAAGTGTCTGACAACGTTATGGAAAGGATTTCTCAGGAGATCGGCCTTTCTGTTAAAGAGTAAGATCCTTTTTTAAAACATAAAAACATCTGCGAAATTTAGTTCGCTAAGCCCACCAGACTCAGTAAATAAACAGTAATTTTAAAATAAATAAAATACACTTCATTCAAAGTCGACAGAAACAAAATAAAACTATGAAAAGCTGTTTTGGGTAGTCTTTCCACTTTTCCATCCATCACAACTATAGTTTTGGTTGAAATAAACACATATTTTACCGATTTACATGTGAAAATATGTTGGCTCTATACATGCTTAAAGTATTGCTTTTTTAAATGGAGTCTGGTGGGTTTTGCGCTAGCAACTTCAGAGCTGTTTCTGGTTAAACAGAAATGTCTCAAATAGGTTTTAAAGGTCTGTCTCTGTAGCGATCCTTTCCATAATGTTGTCAGACACTTAGAATATTAATCTGAGCCTGTCAGCGACAAAACGAGCACTTTTGTGAAGGTAAATACAAGCTAGACAATTGCCCTATTAACTTACATTGTAGCTTGTTTCGCCGCTGCCGACTGCAGCGATCTCGCTTAATACTGGACCAATGTCAAAGATTGTTATTCCTATCAGTCACTTAGACACAAAAACATAGGAAAAAACAGGTTGAAAAAAACGGTAGTTACTATTTAATGTGCTGTTTATTAAGGCTTATCTACCTAACATAAATTTGCATACATTATATAGCAAGCAATATCAGAGCATAATTGCATCATGGCATACTAAAGTGTGCTTAAGAAATGCCAGCCATTTGGATCTAAATGCTCTTAATCCTCTGTCATTCTTTACAGTCACCACTAATTTAATAATGAGTATCCAGTGTGTTGGTGCTTGCACCCTGCATTTGCATTGATGCATGTGTTAGATGCTGAAGGCATATTAACTGCAGAGGAGCCACCAACGTGACAGGGGAAGGGGGGGTGTTGAGGAAGAGACAACAGTCAGACTTAAAATATTTAGTATTTGTCTTTTTTTGCCAATTCTGAAGTGTCAAACTTTGCTTTGTCAAAGTATTTTAGAGGTTTATGTAGTTCCTAGGACTGCAACTAAAGATTATTTTCATTTGGTCTATAAAATGTTTCCAAGACAAGAACATGTATTCAGTTTATTAATACAAAGACTATTAAGACAAAAAACAAAACAAACCAGAAATTATTGACACGTGTAAAAGTTGGAATCGCATTATTTTGGGCATTTGCGTGCATGCATGCGTGTGTGTGTGTGGTGGGGGTTGCTTTGGTGACTAATCATTTCAGTTTGAGACCCAGATAGACACAGGCCCCCCGGGGCAGCTGTTCATTTTCTGATAAGTGCACACATGCACGTAAACACCACACACACACCAACTCGCCTGATGTAATGCCAAGTCTGCAGATAGAAAACCGTCAACGGTTTATGAGAGCATGACTCTCGTGTACGCACTCGCACACAACACAACAAGTGATGTCAGAAGGTCCCATATTTCAGCTTTAAATGTCACAATAACAACCTCTAGCTTGCTTACATTTAATATTCCCTTATAGCCTTAGAGGACTTCTGAAATTACACAACAAGTTAGTGGTTATCTAGCTTACAGTTAGCTAAGCTTACATGTCATCTATCCATTTGTGTCTAATATAATTGCAGAGGGAGAATCTGTGAATTGATAAATGTCAGTATGACTGACAAATGCATAATACAGTTGGTGTGAAGTTACGCTAATAATGTGGCCACCGTGGCCATAGCAGTCATTCATTAATCCTGCAGCAGAAGCAATCGAGATGGAGCTGCGCTTGTAAATGTGTAAAGAGCGGCATGTCTGCAGTTGTAATTTGTAAAACTTCAGTTTGATATCCCAGACTGACAGATCAATTGTGGAAATGTCAATGAAATTAACTTAAATTTACGTCTGTCAACAACTACCTTTTGTGATGCCCTCGGGCGCAGCATTTAAATTGGAGCTCCTCCAGTGCACTCACTGTGGCTGTAAAGGTGTGAAAATAAGGGACATGCTCAACTAACCTTCCTCCGATAAAAGTAATGCAATACAAAGGGTTTTTTCTTTCACTTCCTTATCAGCCACTTGTTTGTCACAGTCAGTTCTCCCTTCAGGTGGTTCTCATTTGTCACATCCACGTCTCTTTTCTGTGTCACAATGTTTCATCACCCACCTTCATCTCTTTATGCTTTTATTTCTCTTTCCGCGTGTCATCACACCAGTCTTCCATCCCAAAATGTGTCCATGCTGATCCACCCCTCCTCTTCTACTCTAACTCTTTCTTTTTCTGCCCCACAATTCTTTTCTGCTCATCTCTTCCGGCACTAATTACTAATTAACTTCGTAAGGTCCCACAGCACAAGCAAAGTCCCAGAGGAAAGTGTACAGTGTTTAATCACTGTGTGTGTGTGTGTGTGTGTGTGTGTGTGTGTGTGTGTGTGTGTGTGTGTGTGTGTGTGTGTGTGTGTGTGTGTGTGTGTGTGTGTGTGTGTGTGTGTGTGTGTGTGTGTGTGTGTGTGTGTGTTCACACATCGCAGTGTGAGAGGTTAATGTGAGTAGGAATAAGATGTATTCATTGTCACGGTGCAGTGAACAGAAGCTACAGATTGTCATACTCTGGTCTCTTTTACCTGTACAGGAGGTGACACCATGACAACAGAAATGCAGGAGATCGCCATCACGGAGGAGAAGCCTTTACTCACCGGTCAGGCTGAGGCCAAGGTCAGAGATGATGTCTCACACGCATACATACATACATACATACAAAAATATGTGCACACACATATTTTACACACAGGCTGCATGCAAAAACACATACTGTATGGGCTGACTCTAATGTTATCCAGGCATGGGGAAACACACATGAGCAGTCAGTGTGTTCATAATCTGAAACCACAGGGGTGCGTGCGTGCAAGCGTGCATGCGCGTGCGCGTCGTGCATGCGTGTGTTCGTGCGTGCGTCCCAGGAGACAAAAAAACAAAGGTTGGTTTGTGTATGAGTGTGTCCATGCTGTGCATGAATGTGAGTTTGAGCTTTTGAGTCTGAGCAAAGCCTCCATGTGACAGCATGTGTTTCAAAACAGATGTGTGCATGGCTGTGTGTGTGTTTGTGCACAGCTGCAG
This sequence comes from Perca fluviatilis, assembly GCF_010015445.1. Classification (NCBI taxonomy): domain Eukaryota; kingdom Metazoa; phylum Chordata; class Actinopteri; order Perciformes; family Percidae; genus Perca; species Perca fluviatilis. The sequence goes on from NC_053125.1 coordinate 20,156,051, forward strand.
CGATGGCTCTGGATTGACGTCAAAGCCCCGAGGGAGCGAGAGCAGCTCCTCTGCTCTGCTGCGCTGATGTTGTTGTGTGTTTGTCTCTCACTGTCACTGCTGACACCTGGTGGACAAACGGGGAAATACAACACTCAAACAAAACAGATTTACAAAGGACATCCAGTTATTAATCGGTTATACTATATTCCTTTAACTCAAAAGTACTATTATGTTGTTTTTTAAAACCTTTTGTCTCGGAAGAATATGGTGAATCTACCAAAACAAAAACACACTTTTAAAAGAAAGAATATCTAACATTTTAGGCTAGTGTTCTGAATTTTCCTTATTGTCAACAAATCTGTTGAAAAGACTAAAAACAGGAAACATATGTTAGTCGGTCTCTCAATTTCCAACTTCCCTACCTTTTCTGTGGCACTCAACCACAAGTCCACTAGTTCCTGCTGAGAGTGTAAATATTTAATAACTGCTCACAAATAGTTTACATACAGGAGTAAAAAGTGCATTTGTGGAGTACTATTTTCAGCCGTGGATTAATACACTTTTTTTTTTCTAGTGAGTATTTAGGATGCTATTTGCTGGAGCTTGTTTAGCGATGAATCTGTGACAGTCATTACTCTCGCTGTAGCATCAGCTACATCATAGTCTCGCTTTGCCAGACCATCCACACGCTGCGGAGCAGAGGAGGGTCGGGCTAGTCCACACAGCATTCCGGGATGGGAGGAAAACGTGCTCTAGGTTTATTGGCATTTCTTTAAACCAATCACAATCGTCAAGAGTTGTGCGAGGGAAAACTCAGATTTGAAGGATAGTCTAGCTACAGTAGCTGTCTGGATTTACCCTGCAGAGATCTGAGGAGCAGTTAACCATAGTCCTCATGAATCCACCGGAGTCGGCGAAAATACATGCATCTGGCGGAATTTCCTGCGGCACTGGTGTAATCCCGGAAGTGGAATGTCAAGGATATAGGCTAGCTATCATCATACATCATGACCCATGGGGGTGTGACGGGTGATTCAGAGGAGGAAATGAAGACTGGGAGGTTCTGGGTTATATCCGCACCTCCATCGGTCACTGCGAAATCCGCCTCCACCCTCATATAAGCTCTGTGATCAAGAATATGCTTTATATTGATTAAACTAGTGACCTTTTATAATGCAGCCATGTGCCTTTTGTCTATTCACCAAACGTCCGGGACGCCCATCAGCACTTCAACTTCTCAGACTGCTAATTTCCTAAGAGCTTGTGATGTTAGTCATTTATTAGCGGGTAAAATGGATCCAAGGTTGCAAATGAACATCCCATTTAAAGCCTCCCACTGACAGACTTCTTCCATATAATCCCTGGTACTCTGCTACCAAGATCAAGGCTGAAGACCTTTCTTTTTGATGCTGCCTTTCTTTAACAATTGTTAATTTCTTATACTGCAGTGTAACTTTTATTCTCGTATTTTATCTGTTTTTAATTTTGTTATCGTTTTTAACTGCTCTTTAATGTTTTATGTAAAGCACTTTGAATTGCCCTGTTGCTGAAATGTGCTATACAAATAGAGCTGCCTTGCCTTGCCTTACCACCTGCTCCAATGAAGAGGTTCTCTACTGCTTTATCGGGAGTGTGATGCCACCCCTCTTCCCTGTTTGGGTGTTAGTTAGGGAGCAAGACCTCGTTTAACATAAAAGGACTATAAACCGAACAAAAAGCTGAGAATTGTCTCCCATATATGCTTTTTTTTGTTTATTTACAGTATACACAATAAAAAGACAAAAATAATTTGATTAGTCATCATTTTTCAAGCACAAATGCCAAACATTTCATAGTTTCACGTTCACAAATCTAAGGGGTTGCTGCTTGTCATTTTCTGACGTTATAGTAAACAGATTTTTTTAATCACACGTTGTTCTAACAAGACTTCATTCCTTCATTTCTCACAGGATGCTGAACTGGCTGCTCGGATACTCCTGGACCAAGGACAGGTAAGACTGTTTATTTTCAGATTTCACATTGCTTGACTGAAGAGGTCATGGGTTGTATGGTATGGAGTACAAACACAATATATAGTAAAATCATAATGGAACAATTGGCCCAGGCAGGAATGAAGAACAACTTGGATTACTTAAATAGAACATTCTTTACAAAGGAAGTCACACATTTACAAAAAATTTAACTATCTTATCCGATTGTATAACAGTCGGATAAGATAGTTACATTTTGGACAATGAATGAAAGAGTCCTTAAAGTGTAGATGTTGTTTTGGAATAAAAATGAACAAGGAATATAAATCTTCGGAGATTTTAGTTTGATGCAAGCTCACTACAGAAATGTCAATATCACACTAACCCCCATTTCTCACCGGTCACATCTGTGCTGCGTTCCAGTGGGCCCCGCGAGCAATTCAAGTAAATGCTTGATATTCCACCAGCTGCGCCACGGCGCGTCCCAAAGGGGTGCGTGACGCGGCTCTCGGCTTCGCTTAAGATACGCAACAGGTCTATTTTCACGCGGGCAGTTTGGACAGCCGGGTAGCAAGGGAAATAGCGAGAGTATCCGGTCGGTTCAAGACACCCCCCAATATTGTACACCTCTCCTCTACAACACCACGGACGACGAGAGATTAATCTTGGAGGTGGAACAACATAATAGACATCACAGAAAAGAGAAGGCATGGAGTTTAATCACACGAGTGCCTGGAATGGAAGGTAGATACTAGCTTAATAAACACGTGATTGTTCTGTAAAGTACTTGTAGAGACAATAAAATCTGCGAGTCGGGCAGGCAAGACGCTCCGCTTCTGAGACGCTCGCGGTGTGGTATGGCGCGTGGCGGAGGACGGAACAAAACCGGAACGCAGCAGAGACGTGCCCAGTGAAAAACGGAGGTTAGAAGGGGTTGTTTTCTCTGGCTCTCTCCAGGAGCACAGTATTGAGACCCCACACGGTGTTCTGCATGTGACCCTTCACGGCACACGGACCACCCGCAGGCCTGCTATCCTCACCTTCCATGATGTGGGTCTGGACAGTGAGTAGCTCTGTCTCTCTCTCTCTCAGCCTTTTTTTTAGGTTTCTCAGCTCTCTCAGCTCTCAGGTTTCTTGGTCGTGCCCCCCCGCCCCTTTTTTTGGATTGATTCCTCTTTTTTTCCCTCTCTGGCAGGTAAGAGCTGCTTCTCCCCTCTGTTCAGGTTCGAGGAGATGCAGGAGATTGTCAAGAACTTCACCCTGATTCATGTCGATGCTCCGGGGCAGGAGGAGGGGGCTGCTGTCTACCCCGCAGGGTACGACAATAATTAGTTGTATGTGTACTGACATGCTGGTTTACCCTCATCGTCCTGCAGTAACTTTGCTTCTTTCTCTTTTTTTTTTTAAGTAAATTTCTTAGAAACAGAAAAAATCTTCTGTGGCAGGCTTAAACCTAATCTCTTCCAAAAATACTTCTCCTACCATCTCTCACATCTCTCATCCTCTGCAGTCTCTAATACACTCTTGTCAGAGGTTTAAAGAAAATCCGTCCTTTTCTCTCTCTCTCTTTGCGCACTTCTTATTTCTTTTACCTGCACTTCTCTATAATTTCTCTTCCCTTGCGTGATTATTTCACGGGCTCAGGAGGATTTCGGTTCTTGTATAGTCTCGGCATCTCGGCTGTGACCCTTGACTCTTGCTGATGATTCTAGAAACTGAAGTTTATTCCCTTTTTGATCTCATTTTTAAATCCCTGTGGATAAAAGTGTCAGCCACTGTATAGTGTTTAAGATGAAATAGAAAAAGTAAAATCTTTCGTCATCATGTAAGTTGAGTCATTTCCAATAATTACAATGTTTGGGCAGACAGCCAGTTAGCCTTACTTTTTGCACTAACAATAAAAAATGAGATGTTTGTGTTTTTATATTATGATGGTTCGTTAGACTGAGATTGGTTGTGTTTCCTGTTCTAGTTACCAGTATCCCTCCATGGACACCATAGCAGAGATGATCCCTGCCGTCCTGCAGTTTTTCAAGTGAGTTAACGGTATTTATTTTGACGTTAAGAAGAAGCAGAATGTCATTTGGCTCACGCGCACTGAAGGTGCATGGATTTTAACTGATTCTTCTTGTTGTGTAAGTCATATTATATACTTCTTACCTCTCCATGCAGCTCCACACGTAATTGCTGTACCCAAAGCAGCCCTGTCTCTGAAAATTTTTTAAATATAATTTTGCTTAAAATATGCAAGTGCTATATGTACTGTATGGTTGAATATATATGTACATATGTTCTGTTATTAACTAGTTTTGTCCCTCTGTCAGCTTCCGTACTGTAATCGGAGTGGGTGTGGGAGTGGGAGCCTACGTCCTCTCCAAGTTCGCAGTGAGTGTCATTTTTTGTTGTTTTTAGCCCGCGTGTTCTGACAGCAGCTAATAATACTAGCAGTGAAACACGGCAGTAACACTAACAGTGACTTTTAGATTTGTGAAATGCATAGAAATGGAGAATTAATCAATCAATGACGGAACATTCCAGTCATGAGCAAATAAAAACAAATCCTGTCCTGAGCAAAAACCTCAAGTGAATAGAATGCAAAATAAGGTGATAATAGTATAGCTCCTTTGTGCTGTAAGTGTTTTTAACGGATTTTACTAAACAGTGTTTTTCATGTTCATTTCTGTCTATAATTTGGTCCACAGAAGTCATCCAAAAACATTCTGTCTTGATGATTCTCTTCCCATGATCTCACCATCTGTCTCCCATCTGTTGCTTCCTTTCTCCCATCAGCTCGCAAACCCGGATTCAGTGGAAGGTCTGGTTCTGGTCAACATCGACCCCAACACTCGAGGATGGATAGACTGGGCTGCACAGAAGGTAGGCTTTTCTTTCTTTGTCTTTCTTTTTTTCTTTCTTTCAGGACTGCATTGTCTTGTACACAGAAACATGTGGTATTTTAATCTAGTTAGTCCTTATGTGACTTCTCCATCAATTTAAGTTTAGCGGTGGATATGAAATTATGTGACTGCGTGCATGGCTCGTGCCCCAGAGTAGTATTGATTATGTTGTTGTTTATCATATTAAAGTTACTAAATGATGAACGACCCTATTGATTTCTCCTGCTGTCCCTCTCTAGCTCATCTCTGTGACGTCCTCCCTCACAGAGCAGATCCTGTCCCACCTTTTCAGTCAGGTACAAGGACAATCATTTCTTTTTTTCTTTTCTTTTAAATGCAAACATTTTTCATAATTGTATCAAAATACTACATCCTTTCCAAAAAGAACTTTAGTTAGTTGCAGAAAATACCTACCTTGTGTTACTTGTTTCGCATAATTTTGGGGTGGCAGTTAGAAAAAGAAGTCTTCTTTTCTTGCAGGAGGAGCTGTCATCAAACACAGAACTTGTGCAGTCTCACAGAGAGCGCATCTCCAAAGCGTCTAATCTGGTCAACATAGAGCTCTTCTGGAAGACTTACAACAGGTAAACACACGCACAGACATCATTACATCAACACAAATATACTCCACATCGAACAACGGCCAACGAAGTCTTGTCTTTTCGTTTCCCTCCAGTCGCAGAGATTTGAACATTGACCGCAACAGCACCTTCAAGTAAATCACCTCTAAACTTTCATCTGTATACTTTATTTTTTGTTTGATTTTGTTGTATAAATCTAAATGCCACCCTTCTAAATTTCTATTTCTGTCAACTTCAGGTGTCCAGTAATGTTGGTGGTGGGCGATCAGGCTCCATATGAGGACGCTGCTGTAAGTTTCAGCTGCTCTGTGTTCTGATTCATATCAACGCATTAAGAGTTGTTTGCCTAGTACTATCACCTCTTTCACACCACCTACCGGGGTTGTCTGATCAGGGTTCAACCCTCTTTTTGGAAATTCAAACCAAGCTAGTCTACATGGCTATCCATATATCCCTGGTCATGACAATTCAGAGATCACGTGGGTCAACCCAGGAGCAATGCATTACAATTACCTTAAAGATTTAGTGCATAACTTTTTGATAGTAATGAACGTCCGTTACATTCAAGCCATTGCCAAATGAGTTACTACAAAGCTTAGACTATCAGCTCCACACAACTCTCTCTGTATTTCTCAGTATGGCTATGTTCAGAAGATTGTGTCGTCCGTCGACTTTCGCGCACAGAAAGTGAAGATAATGACCTCTTCTGAAGAGTCCATCATGTTTTTTTAAGCCTCTGTGTCCTCCTTGGCTACTTGCAACTGCGTGACGAGCGGGGGGAGGGGGGGGGGCCGGGAGGCTTGTATCATGTGGACGCGTCAACAGTTTTGTTGTCATTACTTAGAATTCCTCATGGGGGAGACAGAAACTACGCAATGTAGCTTTAAGTGCTAGAAATGGGTGATCTGTGTACTGTACAGTTTACTGTTTTTCCTTCTGCAACCACTAGGTGGACTGCAACAGCAAAATGGACCCAACAACAACCTCATTCCTGAAGGTACAGTAAATGACCTTTAAAGTCTTTAATGTTCTCTCTTTGTTACACTTTATTCTGTCATTCACTCTTACACATTTCTTCTCTCCATCCTCCAAAGATGGCTGATGCTGGTGGTCTTCCTCAGCTGACCCAGGTAACAACAAACTAACAGCCTCTTATTGATTAAAACTGATGTTAAAGCTGCAACAAACAAGGTTGTGTTTTTTAAACATACATCAATCAGCCATCACAAGGTGGGCCTTCAACAGAGAAAAAACATGCCATCACTCTAACTTATGCACCATTTTTGCATGAATTCCTTTTCGTACACATGAATTGGTGCATTGAAACAAAGGACAGAAATACAAGACATGATCTGAAACAGAAGCAGCGCACCAAGAATGAAATCTCAAACTGCTATTGAAGTAATATCGCCAGTTCCCTTATCCCAAAGAAAGAAAACAAACCACTCAGAAAGGGTAGGAATCTGGGTTTTGTGGTCCTTTTTTAAATGAAAACTGTTACCCTTGGCTGCCATGTGTTGTCGCCAAATTGCAATATTATTACCTAGTTCAGGTAATAATTAGTGATTGTACTGAATAAACACTTTCTTTTCTTTGTGTCTGCAGCCTGCTAAACTGACTGAGGCTTTCAAGTATTTCATCCAGGGAATGGGCTACAGTAAGATCTGTTACTTCTCTTGTCTTTTCATTGGGTTTGTCAGCAATAAGAAAAAGATATAGAATGATGCCAGCTTTATCTTTTAGATGTTACGTAGTCTTTCCATGGATTTCTAATTAGTAAAGCAAATTTTTGTCTCCATTTCTCTCCACAGTGGCTTCATCTTGCATGACCCGCCTGTCCCGCTCCCGCACCACCTCCCTCTCCTCCTCCTACTCCATGGACGGGTCCCGCTCTCGCTCCCGCACCCTGTCCCAGGGCTCGCAGGGCGGCCAGATGCCACCCAGCCCCTCCCAAACGATGGAGGTGTCTTGCTGAATGAAAAATGATAGCGAGAGAAAGTGAGTGAGAGTGAGAAAGAGAAGAGGGCGAAGGCGAAAGAAAGGGAAAGATGAAGTTTGACGATAATCTAGGAACAAGACGAATGGGTTACTTATTTGTCACTAAACAACTCCCGTCATTCCCCACAAGAGCAGAATAGGACTAGAGATAGGGAGAGGGAGGGAGGGAGAGAAAAAGAGTGATTTCATAGGAAAATAGAAACCTTCCTTATTTTGTAACAGCCCTGCTCCTCACATCCCCCTTCCAGCTGAAAAAGAGTGGATTGGGCTGTTCTACAATGAATATAAGACATATAAGCAAGAGATTAATAAAAAAAGGGGGCAGGTGGGGAAAGAATGGCCACCGTTCCTCTCTCCCTCCCCTCTATCGGAGCCTCCGTCAGCAAATAGAGCCCTTTAATTTAGATAAGGAGGCCCTATAGAGACTGCAGACCTTGCGTTAACCAATAGTAATAATTCTGAACGCGTTATTGTTGTTGATGCAGATGATTATGTTGTTGATAATGATGTTGAAGCTAATGATGATGATAATGTAATAGAAAAAAACAGTAACACCTTTTCTCTTTATTACGCAATGAGTTTAAAACAACATAGACAAAAAAAAAAACATAGCAGAGATACTTATAACAATGTGTGTCTACTACATTTTAAGCTAGTTTTTATTGTTATTTTAATTTCTTTAATCAGATTTTATTGTCTCATTTGTAACCTGCCTCAGCAAATGGCTGAAGCTACCGATTGGTTGACCCATTGTGTGGTAATAGCCAATGAGAGCCATTATAGTGACTAGTTCCTCCTTGATGTTGCCTGGTTGTTTCTTTCATTTGCCCCCGTCTATAAGTTTTGTTTTTTCCATTGGATTTGAGGAGGTGGGCAGGAAGCTTTTGTTTTTTCTTCCTTTTTTTTTTGGGACTTGGAAGTTGCATGCCTGGGATCAGCCCATGTGGATATTGACTGGATAATATTCTTTTATATTCTGCTAATGAGTTGTGTGGATTTGGGTGTGTGTGTGTGCATCTGTGTGTGCTGTTTTGTTTAGCAAAAATGGCGGTCTAAAGTTAAGCATAGGTGAGACTGAGGGTGTTAGCTTTAGAAAGCTAGCATCCTATCATTAACACTAGTCGCACATTAAATAGTGCTTCCAATATTGCTGGCAGTCTCGCACTGTGTGTCCTAATATCCACACTCGTGTACTACCCAACAGGGTGCATTACATCACCTAGAATGCTAGTATGGATATTGCATTTCAGTGTTAGGCACAGCCAGAAGGGATCACTGTGTTTATCATCTGGGTTGTAGTCTCTTAGCCTTGCCCGTGCATGGATACCTCCTAACAAACCCAGCTAGCATACTTGAGTTTCTGTGCGATGTGAGGTAAAATGAACACAAGCTCCTCTGTCGCAGCAAGCAGCTTTATTAAAGCAACAGGGTCAAGAGAATTGTGTTGTGATTGTTGCGATTTGTGTGTGTCTGAGGAAGGACATGTGAGGTGTATGAAAGCACTTGTATCCTGAAAGCACAATTAATGCAGCAAAGAAAGCCAGGGTCCTATGGAAACGTTTAGTAATTTAGTTTTAAGACCATCAACATCCCCTGTGACTTATGACAATGTACCAGCCCCTTCACTGCCAACACACTTTGGGACAGCCATAAGAGGCAAAATATTTAGCCTTTTTTTGTTTTGATAGTTGAAAAGTATTAGCCAATATCTGCACCTTTAAACAACCAATCTGGATTTGCAGCCAATAAGCATTCTTACTGCCAAAACTAAGAAATAAACTCATCACAAAGCTTACCACTGCCCTACGACATGTAGCTATTGGACTGACCGTACTTCAAAAAGGATCCAATCTGATCTCCATTTTTAAGAATGCCAGCTGTGTGCCCACATTTTGATGCAGCATTGCATCTGATTTATTTTTCTTTAATAAGCAGTATCATTTTTATGAGTCAGTTGGAGGTTGCCTGTTTCTTTCACATGCTGTCCAGTGCTCCTTTCCCAAACCTGTTTGATGATGTAGAGATGGATGATGAAGACAGTGATAAGAAAGTCAGTGGAGGGCCTCAGATTAGAGCTTTGAACAGACTGGGTAGGCCTGCTTGGGAGATATTAATGATGGTTGTGATGATAATAATCTATTTTTAAGTCACTCCCCTCTGGCCCATCACATCCATCCTTTTAAACGCTAACAACTGCTGCTTTTAATAAGGCAAACACAAATCTTGATATCAGGATGTTTTGTGCTATAGGGTGTTAATGCAAAATGTGACGTCACACCAGGATGCCGCCATGTTGTAGGCACTTTTGTTGCTGTCCAAAGTGCTGACATGTAGAATGTAAATTCTCCTCCCAGACTTCAATTGAAACTCAACAGTCGGGCATGGGAATGTCTACCAAATAAGGGATAATGCGTGGAGCCCAGAAAATAAAATTGCCAAATAAGGAAAAGGAGTGGTACTTGTGGAGAGTTGAGCAGGGCTGTGTGATTGTAAATGCTTGTCCATTTTGTCTTTTTTTTTGTCTCTTAACTTTTACTTTGATCACATGTTTCTTCCCCCTCTATGTTTTGAGATTTCTTTTAAATCTCTGTGAAGTGTTAGTTTACTGTCCCGATGTGCTCACAAGTTAGTTAACAGTGTGATAGTTCTTGTGTAACTTTTATAGCATTAGCGCTGATAAGGGAGAACATGTAACAATAAAAAAAGATTAAAGGTAAAGAGAGTGCAATCAATTTTACTTGTGTGGCTAATTTCTCTGTGTAACACAATGAACATCCTTAAAAAGCAAACTTAAATATTAATAAAAGCTTAAGAGGAATATCCTGTTTCCTGTCTTGCTTTCTCAAAAGGGGTTGATGTGAAGAAAACATTGTATGTTGTAAATTGTGTTGCTTTTGTTGCTAATAAAGACATCCAAATTACCCCACAGTATTTATATTAAAAGGATTGACACAAAAAATTGTCCTCTTTGTATTGGTTTCAGACAGTTTCAATTTAGCTTCTGGTCACTAGCGGCAGCAGTGCAGAGCAGCAGAAAAGCGAGAAAGAAATTACACGCCATCTTGGATGTTTGGTTGTAATCAAGTACCACATGTAAAAAACACCTGTGTGCCTTTTGAAGTAAAAAAAAAACAATATATATATATATATATATATACATACATATATATATATATATATACATACATATATATATATATATATACATATATATATATATATATATATATATATATATATATATATATTACTCCTGACAGTTTTGTGTTTTTCCAACAATTTGCCATTCGTCCACACAGTGAGGACCTCCATCTTGAAACAGGTGGATTCACTTGGTAAGCAGAACGAGACCTTAAGGCTAGCCTGTACTTTGATTCAATTCAACTTTATTGTCATTGCACATGTCACATGTAAATAGCAACGAAATGTAGATGGCGTCTAACCAGAAGTGCAACTTAACCTTGTTATGGGCATGGATGCATGAGTAGTACTGTACAGACCGGGATTACTTTTACCATCCCCCCCTCCTCCCCACTACGACACTATAATACCAAAGAATACAAGATAAATGCTACTGTTTAATCCACAAACTTTCATTTTGCCCCTCAATTTAACTCAGACAAAAATGTAATTAGCAGTGTTCTTTTTAAAATATCCTGGTGGCTCATAGCATCTTTAAGTCCACCGTGCTCTCACAAAGCTTTCTCAAATGAGATTTAAACATTTAAACATGTATTGTACACACACACACACACACTGTTTTTTTCCCTTTGGATGAGACCTTTAATTCCACCTGTGTTTTAAAAAACGTCTTTTAAATTTTTGTTTAATCTTGACTAAATCCCTTTTACTTTTGCCAAACGTATATGTACCTACACCAAACACTCGTAAACCAGTTATTTTACGTTCCTAAAATGAACATTGTGACAAATACTGTATTCTAATATGAATGCATCTCATAAAATGTTATGATAGTGTGCTAAACAAATGACTTCCATAAGCCTACATGACTGCAGTCTCCAATGCAGGGAAACCTCAGTACCACATTATACCACATTGATTATTATTATTACTACATCTGTAAATACTGTTAGATAATATGTATTTCAAATGAACAGTCAATAACCACCAGGTGATGATAGTTTGATTTTTATTATACAGAATCAAAATGCCTTTAAATTGGAATACAAATAAAATTGGAATAAAAATATGCATATCTCTCCAAAAATATAAACTTTCAGTGAATATAAAAGCAATTACTTCAATGATCCTCTTAATGTCAATCAACAATAACTTTGTAAATACAAATTTAACTCAGTGTTTTTCAGGTGTATGTTTCAAAAGGTAAAATATAACATACAATATCAGTGTGTAACCTTGAAATGTAGTATCAGTATCACAACATTACTTGATCATTGTCATTTGAGTGAATTTAAAGAATCAAGTAAATGTATGACAACAAAACGGAGCAAAAATGCTTTAAAATTGAAAGTACCATAAAAATATATTAATATTAAGACTTAACATTGTTGAAACTATACCATGTTACATGCACCATAACAATGGACAGGGAACCTGCACTGGTTAACATCTTATCAAAAATGCATGCTTTTGCAGGCTTAGTCCTTGCAGCAGCAGGTTTGATTCCGGCCTGCGGCCCTTTGCTGCTTGTCATTCCCCCCTCTCTCCCCTTTCCTGTCTTCAGCTGTCCTGTCAATAAAGGCCTAGAAATGGCCAAAAAATAATCTAAAGGATCACGTGGCTTTCTAAAGGATGAAGAATTTCCCCAAAACTTGTACTGATGAAAAAAACTCAAAACCAAAAAGATGTACATCAAGATTTGCAGCTAGCTGTTTCTTAGCTCCTGGCAGTTTGTGGTTAACATGATTTCCTTACAACATCATTGTCTAATCTGTAACTTGCTTGATTCTTTTGTTCAAGTTCTCAAACTCCGCCATCTAAACAGAGCTCGACGTATGGGCCTTATTATCTTTGACAAAAAGCCACCCAGAGAGAACAGTGTGTCTAAGGTGTAGACATGAGTCAGGCCCAGAGATTGAAGACACCTCAGTTCATTGAGAATGTCACAGGAGGGATGACTGATGAGCTGGAGCAACTTCAGAGGGTCTCTGGAGCGGATTGTAGTCAGTGATTCTATCGAAAGAACTGCCAAGGGCAGGAAATGCATCAGTGGAACCAGGAAGTAGACTAGACTCTCCTCCACTTTTACATTCCCACCTAAGTCTCTAGCCCTGTCTACCTTCTTCATGGCCTCAGTAATGTTTCCTTTAAAACACAGCAACACTTCCTGTCTGGCTTTCATGTGCCTGTCAAATCGGTTGACTGAATCGCTGTGGAGGTCTCTGACTTGTGTGGAGTATCTACGAGTGACCTCAATTTGTTCACAGTAGAGCTCAACAGACTTGAGTGCATTCAGCAAATCTTCCCGAGCTTGATCGATGCAGTTTGGATCCTGATGCCTGTCTTGCTGGGTTAAAGATGCAAAAGCACGGTTGTAATATGCAATCGCTGCCCAACAGTGGTCCTCCTGTATGGCCTTAGTGTACATCTCGATACTCTCTGCAAGCTGTCTCTTTTCACGCAGCTCATTGCCAAATGCAGTGTAGTGGTGCAGGTTGGATGAGGGTGATTGTCTCTTGCTGAGTTTGTCCCTTGCTGTTTTCAGGTCTTCATTTAGTTTGTTTTTTAAGTCCATCATAGAATCATTCTCACTGAAGCTTGTGAGTAGCCACATACCCCAGAATTCATTCAGCGCAGACAAATCAGAATCTGCTGGCTTGTTACTGCTTTTGTACACTTTATCTAGTGTATTAAGATACTGACTGAAGAGCTCTTCCTTCTTCTTAATCTTTGGGAAGTCACACTCTAAGTAACTAGCTAGTGTTTGTGCCACAGAGTCATTTCTGGCATCTTTAAGTGTCTTTATTCCCAAATCAGAGGTTTTTGTCAACACTTTCAAAGCCAAAGATTTAGATAATTCATTGCTGTGGTGTTTTTTATACAATCTAAATTGCACCACAAAATGTTGATGAGCTAGCATGTCATTGAATATATTTTCCAATAAAGATTGATGTTTGCCTATTAAAGCCAGCAATTTAAGTAACTTTGACAGATGGCTGGGGCAGATAATGAGTTGAGCAGACCCAGGAGATCCTTGTCTAGCAGTACGGCCAAATGCCTGGGCCTCCACACGAGCATTCTTTGGCAGAAAGGTCTGCACAACGAACAAACCTCCATCTCTCTTTACCTGGTCAGAAACCTGAAGGTCTGTCCCACGACCTGCAATATTTGTTGCTATAATGACCTCTCCTGCTTCAAGCTTCTTGGCAAAGATTGCAGTATTGTTCATGTTGTTGCTTATGTAAAGCGTTTTGTGTCTGACTTTATCTCCTAGCGCATGGTAGAGATCCTTTGCTCGATTGATGGTCTCACAGATGACCAACACAGCTCTTTGAGCCCTATATGGAGTAGGGTTGGTTTTTGTAGTGACAACATTGCAGATTTTCTCAATCCATTCTTTTTCATCACCTACAATCACTCCTTCAACCTCAAACAGCTTTCTGCGTTTGAATGAAGGTATCCGACAGGTCTTGATACCTTCATAGATTTTCTGCAACGTCTCAGTCTCTGTTTGTTGTCCAAGAGTCCCAGAGATTCCAAAGATCTGATTCCCATACTTTTGAAGCAAGCCAACATTGGACATATAGTTTGTGATGGCTGTCATGTCGCTCAGCTTGCACCCATGTTTCATTTCAAGAAACTGATGTAGTCCATCCGTCCATTTCATGTTGTTTTCAACAACACCTGTGCAGCTGTAGTCAACAGGCACTACCCCATGTCTCTCGATGATATATTCATGATCCATTCTCATGGTTTGTGCGTATAATGCATTTTCAATCCAAACCTTTAATTTAAATTTGACCATTTCTGAAAGGAAGCCCGGTACATAGCAGCTAAATGTATCTTGGCTCAGTTGGCATGGTGTGAAATGCAGAGCATGTTCTATTTCTGCTTGCACAGCTCTCTGTATGCTGTTTTCATCAGAATACATGTACTGACAGAAGCCTCCATTAATTAAAAGCAGTGGCACTCTCTGCCTTTCAGCCGTTTCTTTTTGTGGTCCCTTGTTCAGTTCCTCTATTGCTCCATCATTGTTTAAGCAGTGTAGAGAAAACTGGCAAGAGGGGAATCTCCTCTCTACTGTCTCAAAGAACTTTGCCAACTGGTCAGCAGTAACACTTTCAGTTTTTTCAGTTAAAAGGCTCGGGTTCCTTTTAAGGTCATTAACTGAACCTTTTGCCAGTAAACCTGTGTCCTCGGCCATTTGAAGGATGCTGAACTCATCGACATCTTTGCCCTTCATTTTTTCGAGCACAACATGAGGGAAGGGGTATGTTTGCCCCACAGTTGTCTTTGTGCCAATCTTTGTGTACTTATTAACAGTGGACCATATGAGTGCCAAGAGTGGATTGAGATGTTGCAAAGCAGGCATATCACTACTTATATAGACCACATGAAGACCCTTATCTAGCATCAAAGAATCCACTTCATCCACAATTGCACACTGGAATGTTCTTTCCCCAAATATGTCCATCCTATGAAAGTGGTGCCGTAGCCAGTCTCCAGCAAACTCTTCCACAGTACCATAAACAACCTGACACTTATAGCACTCTTTTGAGTCTTTGTCTTGTTTGTTGGTGTTGCAGCTGACACTGATTTTCAAAACTTTATAAAAGTTTCGCCATTCATCCAAATCTCTCTCTGCAAGAACTGATGAGCTGGACATGATGTCTACCTTTTCTCCTCTCATCGCTCGAAAAGCTGCAAACATTGCCACGATACATGACTTCCCCTCTCCAGTGCCAACCTCAATTAACTGCCCTGTTTTGGAAAGAGCCATAATACACCAGCTCACCATCTGTGTCAGGCGTGGTCTGAAGTGAGTTTTTTCCGCTGCCTGACACAGCCTCAGCAAGTCTTTTTTCAATCCACTCTGCTGTGATCCATTATTGTGTGACGTAAGATCTTTATCGACTGATGATACAATGTCTCTCACATCATCTAAAAGCTTTTTATCAATTTGGTTTAACTTCTGGTGGCGGATTTCCTCAAGAATTTTATCCAGTTGCTTTTCTGTGTCATCGGCTAAACATTTCTTGAGGTCTTCATCTGTTACAGTCCTGTCTCGGACCAGCTCAATAAGTGTCTTTCCGTGTTGACATCTCCAACTGGGAGTGATGTAATTAATCTCTATACAGTGCAACACGTTCAACATCCATGAGAGGAGATGTGATCTGTCAGTTGTTGTTGACTCAAATCGCTTTAGAAGAACATCGAACAAGTCAGCAGCATCCACCGGGCTCCATTTGATATTTGTAACCAGTCCTTGGAGCTTGTTGAGAAGAACTTCTTCATTATTTTTGGCGGTTAAGTAACTGTGAGCGAGTGTAGTTTTGAGTCTGTTAAGCAATTCTTCAACTTCCTCCATTTTGTGGGAAAACTGTCAAATATTATGGGAAACAGAAATGGAAAGAATTAGAATTTTGAGATTCTTTCTTTAAGGTTCAGTAGGGGACTTTTATATATATTATATAAAAAGAACTTTAAAAAAAATACCTTTTTGTCTTATTTGTGGAAACTCTCACTATAAAAAACATCATGTGTGTTCCTAATGGCAATGGAAAGATGCTAATCCTATCCTGGACACAGTGGGCAGAACCTCTTCCTCTCTCATCTCTATCACCTTCTCTCTTTCTTTTTTTCTCAGACTCCTCCTCTTGTCCTGTATCTCTTCCCTGAGCTGAGTGTTTTCATTTTTATCTGTCTCAATAAAGAAAGTAAACACAGGCTCAACTGATAGCTATATGTTAATGTTGCCAGCCAGCAATGAACATACAAATATATGGGTGAAAGTTAAACTATGTTTATATCAATGATGCTTGGTGCTCATACAAAGTTGATGGACGTTTTTCTGATGTCATATTTTTAATATTAAGATGCCGGCCATATTATCTGCCCACAGAACCTTCCTCCTGATGCAAATTCTAAAAACATTATTCACTGTTTTTGGTTTGTTTTGTTTTATCTCGAGTAGCACAAAGGGACTACAACTGCATTTCATTGTGCAGCCCTGTGCTTGCTACAGCATTAGAATTGAAATTGGTATGAATATGTTTCTAATTATTAGTTTAAAGCTGTAGTGCATAGTTTATGTCTCCCCCATTAAGGAATTCTAAGTAATGACAACAACACTGTTGTTGCATCCACATGATGCAAGCCTCCCCCTTTCATTTTATTGTCATTCTACGACACAGGGTTGAACAACAAAATGCAGTTGTTTGTCTATCTGTGCTACACAAGAAACACAAAACAAAAACACATTCCTTATTTTTTGAATTTGCATGGGGAGAAATGTTCTGCAGATAATATGACTGACATCTTAATGTTAAAAATTCAACATCAGGGAAACATTGCCCATTAACTTTGATGACGTTTGTTTTGAGCACCATGGCTTCATTGATATAAACACTTTCACCTGTATATAGTTTTTATTTGATTGCAAGATTATCTTAGTGCAGGCTGGTAACACTTACATATAAATATCAATCGACCCTGTGTTTACCTTCTTCACTGAGACAGATGATAATTAAAAAAAGCTCAGCTTTGGCAAGGGAATCGCTTCTGTTATTTTTATACTCTAAGCTGAACAGTATTATTACTCTGACTATCAAATATTCACAAATACGCATCAAAACAACTACCCGCATTGTATTATGTAGCTCTTTTTGTTATTAATGCATGTATGTAATGTATTGTTTTAGTAATCTGATACTCACATGTTAACAAGATGAGAAGTGATGTGTGTCTTTAAAATGCCGGAGATGATCTGAAGCCCGAGCAGTTGTTTCTTTCTTTTAAATCTTTTGTTCTTGATCTTTTTTAGGGCACCGCCCCAAGTGGATCTCTTGCCATTCTTTCGATTTATTTGTTGGACTTATTGTAAGCTAAGTTTCCAATAAGAAAACATACACTTGAATTCCCCTAAAATCCCGAGCGGTTCCAACATGGTTTTTCTTTCACTTTCTTCACAATCGCACAACTTCTTGGAAGCATATCATGTGTGCTCAGGTGACAGTGACCTGTGACACCTAAAACATTCTGATGAACATGTTATGAGACCGGATCACCATACACTTGATATTTATTTACATGTAAATGCTTTTAAATTAATTTTGGATCAGCCTTGTTTTACACGGGCTATAGCATAGTATACAATACAAGTCAGCATTCCTCTATTATTTTAATTTAGGAGCTTTTCTTTATTCCTGTATTCAAATTAATAAAATAGTATGCATACAATTGTTTCAAAGTCTTTAACTGAGGTTAAAGTGTTCTTAGTTAAAGGTCCCTGGTGTTTTTTGAACGTCATTATACTTCCCAAAGCAAAAACTGAAAGAATTCAGAAAATAATATTGAGTTTGAGCTTTGAATTACATTGGTGCTAACTGTTTTAATCAGGTATATTATGATGTAACTGTAATAGAATATGTTACAATCAAAACCTCTACTTATCCTGAAACAAAAGCTGATTCTCATGATAGACTCCTAATTTACAGACTTTGATGAGCTTCTCCCATCTGCTGGACAAATAATGTCACAACACTGTCTATGTACTATAGTCAACAGCTGTGAAAAACATTTAAAGATAGTTTGCATGCTGCTCTTATTCAATGATATGCATGTATGTATATATGTATACAGTATTTATGATGCATAATAATGGGTTAGAACTAACTATAAAGAAAGGTTTCTGTGCAGTCACCATTTCTTAAAAATCAGTACAGTCAATCATCTTCTTCCTGCTGTAGCACAGGTTAAATTCACACCCTGTCTCTTGTTATTTGAAGAACAATCTGACAAACTGTTATAGTAATATATCTAGGTCGGCGTGTTTCTGTATAACCAGATTGTGCACTAAAGTTTTAAGTGTCGGCATGTGAAAGGGATGGAGTGTGTTTTGGGTTTGTTTTGATGTGCAGAATGAAATTAACCAATGGGGATGAAAGAAAGATAATATCTGAGAGTCTTTGTTATACATAGTTTTGTTTGTGCCTGCCCTTATTTTAAAAGAGATACCATTTTGTCTTGAGCAGTCCTTGAAGCAGTAAGTTAATTTCATATCTTGCTCATGCCTCCCCGCAACAATCATTCAACATGTTCTGCTGTGTCATTCTGTCTTAATTCTTTCAGAATGGAGGGCAGGATATTCTTTTTAAATCCTCAGTTTTGAGCTTCCTGTCAACAGTCCAAGTGTAATCTAACACCTCTTCTGTCTCATTTCCCTTTCTTTGTTTATCAGAATGGAATCACTGGGCGTCGGCCAGAGTTAACCCTTTTTATACATATTATTTGGCACATATAAGTAGTTGTGTTATTAAAACCAGATCACAGCATTACCAAAGTAATGTTATTTTCATTGAGCATGTCCCTAAAGACCCTGTATTCTTTTCATCAGGAACCTGGCAGCAAAGGTCATGTAATGGAGGATGTAGGGAGAGAAACTTCAAAAGAAGTAAACCTTGATGCCATTTTTGCCCCTCCACCTGAATTTCAGAGTTCTCCTCGCGATCTTCAGCCTGAAGTGAAGACTGTGGAAAATGGAGCTGAATTTTCTGAAGCATTTAAAAAGCTCTGACCTGTTTAAAGATGAAGGCGTCAATCTTTTCCAGGCTGCTAAAGGAGAGAAGTTGTCTCCAAACTCCGCTCCATTCTCTCCCTTTCAGATGCCGAAAAGCTGGTTCATGCCTTTGTCTCCTCCAGACTGGACTACTGTAACGCACTGCTCATTGGGATTCCTAGAAAGAGTCTGCAGAGGCTTCAGTACATACAAAACTCTGCAGCTAGGATCCTGATGAGAGTGCGGAAACATGAGCACATTACCCCCATTCTCCACTCACTCCACTGGCTTCCCGTCTCCACCAGGATTGAATACAAGGTTTCCCTCCTCACACATCAATGCATCCATGGACATGACCCCCCCCTACCTCAAAGAACTTATCAACCCAAAAAACACAACACGCTCCCTCCGCTCCACTCACTCAAACCTCCTCCACATACCCAGAACCAGACTCAGGACAATGGTAGATAGGGCCTTCTGTGCGGCTGTTCGAGTCTCCACGGCCAATGATGACGAACCCATCATATACTGCCACGACCAAAGAAGTAGATTTGTTTCAAACAGTTCCGACTAAAAGTGGAGAACTCTTCAACATCAGGGAAAACGAACAAGATCCCTCTACCAAAGAGGACCTTTTTGGCATGTCTTTTTGGAAGGAAAATCTGGATGTATTTTCATCTTCGTCTACAAATACAGTCGACCCATTCCCAAGCCCAATCGCAAGGGATTTATTCCAAGACCTTTCCAGCTTGGATGACCCGTTCGGTACTACTCCCTCAAGACAATACGACCCTTTCCAAGATGTTTTCCCTGAAACTCCAGACATCTTCCCACCTTTTCCCTCGAACACTAATGGCAAGGATATATTTGGGATAACCTACAGCAATACAGCCTTTAAGGCCCCATACTCTACACCTTCACTCAGTGACGTCGTTAGGCCTATTTTAGGGGGGCTGAAGCTACCCCAAAATGTCCTTAAGCCCCCCTAAATAATAATAAGAACAACAATAACAATTCGATTTATCCTCATTCATATTTAGACGCAACACATTTTATATATATATATATATATATAACTACAAAAAAATTGCCGAAAAGTTGGAAGTTAGACAGAAGTACAAAGAGTCGTTGTGCTATCAAGATGATGCACCACACCGTCTCGTTGCATTGGTGTGAACTGGCAGCTTTCAGAGCGTTGTGAGTAACTGGAGGATTCATCTTGTCTCGTCGCTACTCTTTGATGAAAATCTGAAATCGCTATGCGCCCTCCCCCCCACACATACACACAGCGATACACACGTTAATGGTGAAAGGAAGATTGATTACACGTAGTGAAACAGAGTGAAATGGTAAGTTGTTTTTAATGACGTGCTTACCTTTAGCTACGTTTTCTTAAGGTAAAGGAAAGGGGATATTTTGGTTTGCTATGGAAAACTAAAGTCTAGCTAGAGTGAACGAGCGAAATACAAGAAATGGTTAACTTTGCAAGCTAATCATTGCCAATAATATAGCCTATCTTTATAGTAGGCCTATTCTAAAACAATATCAATCCCCATAGAATGTTGTTGTCATTGAAAACTAAATGTCATAGGGTCCCTGTTAATGCTATTGTACCGGTGTATCCTTCAATTCATTGAGCAGATGATATGGATATTGGAAGATATTTCAGCAGAGAGAAAGAGAAGCAGGAGGTTGGCAGAGCAGTTGATTCTGACTGAGGTCAGTAGTGGTCTATAGGTTTAAGGATTGTTTTGTTTTCTTCTAACAATAAGCATTTGTTGGCAGGTCCTAGTACTATGCATAGCCTAAACTAAATTATTTGATTATATTTATTATATATGCTAGCTATATTCTAACCAATTTAACTTTCTGCATTCATTCGCTGTGATAAATTAAATAAATATGTAGATGTTGCCTAAATGTAGGCTAGGCTAAACATGAGCACATGCCCACTGATACACATCTGAAAATAAAATGAAAGCAATCCTACATACAGTACATACAGTATATACAGTAATCATTACTCCAAATCTTTTATTCCTTCCGCCATCAGGTTATTGTATTTAGACAGTATAGACACTTTAAATAGGATCCGTATTAATATCTTACATGATAAAAGTATGCAGTGATCCCTATTTTTTTCTTTTCCTTGTACTGCTATTTGTCATATTTGTTTAACTTACCAACTTATTAGCTGTCTGGCCTCTGTTTGTCTGTTTTTTGGCATTTTGGATGTTGTTTCATGTGACCAATTTGCATTTCGAAGTCATGAAATTAGCATCAGGGTTTTGTTTTATCTTAAAGACAGAAGTATCAGAGTAGAAATGGAAGAAGAGGATATGTCTGTCACTTTTTACTTGTTAATATATTGGTTTCTTGACATAAGTGTAGCTCTAATACAGTAACGAAAGATGTGAGTGCAATGATTTTGCAAACGCAAGTTACAGATACCCTGGGGGCTAAGCCCCCACTGTCTTTCAATCCTGGTGACGTCCCTGCCTTTACTCAACAGCCAGTCAGAAATGAAGTTGGACATGCTTTCGTCACCAGATCTCTCCAAGGCAACGCCATCAGAATCTCATGCAGCCATCCAACCAAATTCTTCCGACAGGCCACATTATATTTTGTTGACAAATCCTCAGGGAACCAAGTCTGATATTGTTCATCCAAGTCCCTTCAGTCGGGCCAGGAATATGTCCATGTCAACCAGACAATCTCCAGCTGACATGACTCATGTATGTAACAGGTGTCATTTGATATTTGGACAGCCATAAAATCCATATTAAAAGTTAACACATTGTGCATTGTTGAGGGTCCCACTGTACTGCAGGATGCATCTCGCTGACTAGCTCAAAGACATATTCTGATTTACACGACATAATGTTTTTATATCTCTGCTTTAACTTTTTGCAACTGCAACTGCTCTGCTTTTAATTGCTGTCTTTGCCTCTTTTGGACTGTGTTTAGGTTGAACCTGAAGCAACTGTACCAAAAGTTGCTCCCAAACCAGCCTTCAGACCACTCCCAAAACCAGTTATTCAACACAAAACAACTCCGGTACACATGCTGTTTAGATTTGACTTAATCAGCTGCCCTAATTTGCTTGGCTAACAAAGTTTTCTCAGATATTGGTCCAAATATCGATGAGGAACAATGTAAAAGGTCATACATAGGTAGTTTGAGGATGCAACATCATCTTTCTGTGGGCATGTTTCAAATATCTCTTTTTTTTTTTACAGGAAAGTAAACCGATTGAATCTGAGAAATATCTCATCTTTGAGGACATCCTGTTTATTGGACAGGTGAGTTTTAAGTTAACGTGATTTTCAATATTAATTACTAAATGTTTAGCAGCTATTAACACATTTATTAGGGGAAAAAGCCAGTAAGTAAGCCAATAAGCATTCTTACTGCCAAAATTAAGAAATAAATTCATCAAAAAGCTTACCACTGCCCTACGACATGTAGCTATTGGACTGACCGTACTTCAAAAAGGATTCAATCTGATCTCCATTTTTAAGCATGCGAGCTGTGTGCCCACATTTTGATGCAGCGTTGCATCTGATTTATTTTTCTTTGATAAGCAGTATCATTTTTATGAGTCAGTTGGAGGTTGCCTGTTTCTTTCACATGCTGTCCAGTGCTCCTTTCCCAAACCTGTTTGATGATGTAGAGATGGATGATGAAGACAGTGATAAGAAAGTCAGTGGAGGGCCTCAGATTTGAGCTTTGAACAGACTGGGTAGGCCTGCTTGGGAGATATTAATGATGGTTGTGATGATAATAATCTATTTTTAAGTCACTCCCCTCTGGCCCATCACATCCATCCTTTTAAACGCTAACAACTGCTGCTTTTAATAAGGCAAACACAAATCTTGATATTAGGATGATTTGTGCTATAGGGTGTTAATGCAAAATGTGACGTCACACCAGGATGCCGCCATGTTGTAGGCACTTTTGTTGCTGTCCAAAGTGCTGACATGTGGAATGTAAATTCTCCTCCCAGACTTCAATTGAAACTCAACAGTCGGGCATGGGAATGTCTACCAAATAAGGGATAATGCGTGGAGCCCAGGAAATAAAATTGCCAAATAAGGAAAAGGAGTGGTACTTGTGGAGAGTTGAGCAGGGCTTTGTGATTGTAAATGCTTGTCCATTTTGTCTTTTTTCTTTTTGTCTCTTAACTTTTACTTTGATCATATTTTTCCCCCTCTATGTTTTGAGATTTCTTTTAAATCTCTGTGAAGTGTTAGTTTACTGTCCCGATGTGCTCACAAGTTAGTTAACAGTGTGATAGTTCTTGTGTAACTTTTATAGCATTAGCGCTGATAAGGGAGAAAATGTAACAATAATAAAAGATTAAAGGTAAAGAGAGTGCAATCAATCTTAATTGTGTGGCTAATTTCTCTGTGTAACACAATGAACATCGTTAAAACTTAAATATTAATAAAAGCTTAAGAGGAATATCCTGTTTCCTGTCTTGCTTTCTCAAAAGGGGTTGATGTGAAGAAAACATTGTATGTTGTAAATTGTGTTGCTTTTGTTGCTAATAAAGACATCCAAATTACCCCACAGTATTTATATTAAAAGGATTGACACAAAAAATTGTCAAGTTGGAGGAACAAAAGCCCTCTTTGTATTGGTTTCAGACAGTTTCAATTTTATCTTCTGGTCACTAGTGGCAGCACTGAGCGCAGTGCTACTGAGCAGCAGAAGAGCGAGAAAGAAATTACACGCCATCTTGGATGTTTGGTTGTAATCAAGTACCACATGTAAAAAACACCTTTTGAAGTAAAATAATAAAAAAATATATATATATATATATATATATATATATATATATATATATATATATATATTACCCCTGACAGTTTTGTGTTTTTGCCATTCGTCCACACAGTGAGGACCTCCATCTTGAAACAGGTGGGTTCACTTGGTAAGCAGAACGAGACCTTAAGGCTAGCCTGTACTTTGATTCAATTCAATTTTATTGTCATTGCACATGTCACATGTAAATAGCAACGAAATGTAGATGGCGTCTAACCAGAAGTTCAACTTAACCTTGTTATGGGCATGGATGCATGAGTAGTACTGTAGCCTACAGACCGGGATTACTTTTACCATCCCCCCCTCCTCCCCACCACCACCACTACTACGACACTATAATACCAAAGAATACAAGATAAATGCTACTGTTTAATCCACAAACTTTCATTTTGCCCCTCAATTTCCTCAATTTAACTCAGACAAAAATGTAATTAGCCGTGTTCTTTTTAAAATATCCTGGTGGCTCATAGCATCTTTAAGTCCACCATGCTCTCACAAAGCTTTCTCAAATGAGATTT
This sequence comes from Perca fluviatilis, assembly GCF_010015445.1. Lineage (NCBI taxonomy): Eukaryota > Metazoa > Chordata > Actinopteri > Perciformes > Percidae > Perca > Perca fluviatilis. The sequence goes on from NC_053125.1 coordinate 20,180,522, forward strand.
AAACATTTAAACATGTATTGTACACACACACACACACTGTTTTTTTTCCCTTTGGATGAGACCTTTAATTCCACCTGTGTTTAAAAAAACTTCTTTTAAATTTTTGTTTAATCTTGACTAAATCCCTTTTGCCAAACGTATATGTACATACACCAAACACTCGTAAACCAGTTATTTTACTTTCCTAAAATGAACATTGTGACAAATACTGTATTCTAATATGAATGCATCTCATAAAATGTTATGATAGTGTGCTAAACAAATGACTGCCATAAGCCTACATGACTGCAGTCTCCAATGCAGGGAAACCTCAGTACCACATTATACCACATTGATTATTATTATTACTACATCTGTAAATACTGTTAGGTAATATGTATTTCAAATGAACAGTCAACCACCAGGTGATGATAGCTTGATTTTTATTATACAGAATCAAAATGCCTTTAAATTGGAATACAAATAAAATTGGAATAAAAATATGCATAGCTCTCCAAAAATATAAACTTTCAGTGAATATAAAAGCAATTACTTCAATGATCCTCTTAATGTCAATCAACAATAACTTTGTAAATACAAATTTAACTCAGTGTTTTTCAGGTGTATGTTTCAAAAGGTAAAATATAACATACAATATCAGTGTGTAACCTTGTAATGTAGTATCAGTATCACAACATTACTTTATCATTGTCCTTTGAATGAATATAAAGGATAAGGACAGCAAAACGGAGCAAAAATGCTTTAAAATTGAAAGTACCATAAAAAATATAAGACTTAACATTGTTGAAACTATACCATGTCAAATGCACGATAACAATGCACTTAACATCTTATCAAAAATGCATGCTTTTGCAGGCTTAGTCCTTGCCGCAGCAGGTTCGATTCCGACCTGCGGCCCTTTGCTGCATGTCATCCCCCCCCCCTCTCTCCCCTTTCCTGTCTTCAGCTGTTCTGTCAATAAAGGCCTAGAAATGGCCCAAAAATAATAATAAAAAAATATGCATGCTTTTTCTTCCTCTGACTTTAATATTTTGGTTTTGTTTTTTCAGTTAGGATCATGTGGCTTTCTAAAGGATGAGGAATTTCCCAAAAACTTGTACTGATGAAAAAAAAAAAAAGACGTACATCAAGATTTGCAGCTAGCTGTTTCTTAGTTCCTAGCAGTTTGTGGCTAACATGATTTGCTTACAACGCCATTGTCTAATCTGTAACTTGCTTGATTCTTTTGTTCAAGTTCTCAAAGTCTGCCATCTAAACAGAGCTCAACGTTTGGGCCTAATTATCTTTGACAAAAAGCCACCCAGAGAGAATAGTGTGTCTAAGGTGTAGACATGAGTCAGGCCCAGAGATTCAAGACACCTCAGTTCATTGATAATGTCACAGGAGGGATGAGTGATGAGCTGGAGCAACTTCAGAGGGTCTCTGGAGCGGATTGTAGTCAGTGATTCTGTCGAAAGGACTGCCAAGGGCAGGAAATTGACTACTGGAACCAGGAAGTAGACTAGACTCTCCTCCACTTTTACATTCCCACCTAAGTCTCTAGCCCTGTCTACCTTCTTCATGGCCTCAGTAATGTTTCCTTTGAAACACAGCAACACTTCCTGTCTGGCTGTCATGTGCCTGTCAAATCTGGTGACTGAATCGCTGTGGAGGTCTCTGACTTGTGTGGAGTATCTACGAGTGACCTCATTTTGTTCACAGTAGAGCTCAACAGACTTGAGTGCATTCAGCAAATCTTCCCGAGCTTGATCGATGCAGTTTAGATCCTGATGTCTGTCTTGCTGGGTTAAAGATGCAAAAGCACGGTTGTAATATGCAATCGCTGCCCAACAGTGGTCCTCCTGTATGGCCTTAGTGTACATCTCGATACTCTCTGCAAGACGTCCCTTTTTACGCCGCTCATTGCCAAATGCAGTGTAGTGGTGCAGGTTTGATGAAGGTGATTGTCTCTTGCTGAGTTTGAACCTTGCTGTTTTCAGGTCTTGGGTTAGTTTGTTTTTTAAGTCCATGATAGAATCATTCTCACTGAAGTTTGTGAGTAGCCACATACCCCAGAATTCATTCAGCGCAGACAAATCAGAATCTGCTGGCTTGCTGTTACTGCTTTTGTACACTTCATCTAGTGTATTAAGATACTGACTGAAGAGCTCTTCCTTCTTCTTTATGTTTGGGATGTCACACCTTAAGTAACTAGATAGTCGTTCAGCCACTAAGTCATCTCTGACCTTTTTAACTATCACAAAACAATGTGACAGGGTGTTAGTCATATTCTCCAATAAACATTCACAAGACAATTTGAATAGTTCTGACAGATGGCTGAAGCAGATAATGAGTTGAGCAGACCCGGGAGATCCTTGTCTAGCAGTACGGCCAAATGCCTGGGCCTCCACACGAGCATTCTCAGGCAGGAAAGTCTGAACAACGAACAAACCTCCAGCTGTATTTACGTCGTCAGAAACTGTCCCACGACCTGCAAGATTTGTTGCTATGATGACTTCTCCAGCCTTAAGTGTTTGAAGCACTTTGGAATTGTCCATGTTGTTGCTTACGTAAAGCTTTTTATTTTTTTTTGGCACTTTATATAGAGCATGGTAGAGATCCTTCGCTCGTTTGATGGTCTCACAGATGACCAACACAGCTCTTTGAGCCCTATATGGAGTAGGGTTGGTTTTTGTAGTGACAACATTGCAGAATTTCTCAATCCATTCTTTTTCATCACCTACAATCACTCCTTCAACCTCAAACAGCTTTCTGCGTTTGAATGAAGGTATCCGACAGGTCTTGATACCTTCATAGATTTTCTGCAACGTCTCAGTCTCTGTTTGTTGTCCAAGAGTCCCAGAGATTCCAAAGATCTGATTCCCATACTTAAGAAACAAACCAACATTGGACATATAGTTTGTGATGGCTGTCATGTCGCTCAGCTTGCACCCATGTTTCATTTCAAGAAACTGATGTAGTCCATCTGTCCATGTCCTGAAGTTTTCAACAACACCCGTGGAGCTGTAGTCAACAGGCACTACCCCATGTCTCTCGATGATATATTCATGATCCATTGTTATTGTTTGTGCTTTAAATGCATTTTCAATCCAAACCTTTAGTTTGGAATTGACTAGATTTGAAAGGAAGCCTGGGACATTGCAGGTTATTCTATCTTTGCTAAGCTGACAAGGTGTAAACTGCAGAGCGTGTTTTATTTCTGCTTCTGCAGCCTTCAGCATACTCTCTGCATCAGAATACACATACTGACATAGGCCTCCATTAATTAAAAGCAGTGGAACGCTCTGTCTTTCAGCCATTTTGTTTTCTGGTCCCTTGTTCAGTTCCAATATTGATCCATCATTATTTATGCAGTGCAGAGCAAACTGGCAAGATGGTAATCTCCTCTCTACTGTCTCAAAGAACTTTGCCAACTGGTCAGCAGTAACACTTGCAGTTTTTTCAGTTAAAAGGCTCAGGTTCCTTCTCAGGTCATTGACTGAACCTTCTGCCAGTAAACCTGTGTCCTCGGCCATTTGTAGGATGGTGAACTCATCAACATCTTTGCCGTTTGTTATGTTTTCGAGCACAACTTGATAAAAGGGGTATTTTCGCCCCAAAGCTGTCTCTGTGCCAATCTTACTGTATTGATTTACAGTGGACCATATGAATGCCAAGAGTGGATTGAGATGTTGCAAAGCAGGCATATCACTACTTATATAGACAAAGTGATGACCCTTATCTAGCATCAAAGAATCCACTTCATCCACAATTGCACACTGGAATCTTACTTCCCCAAATATGTCCATCCTTTGAAAGCTCTGTTGTAGCCAGTCTCCAGCAAACTTGTCAGCAGTACCATAAACAACTTGACACTTATAGCACTCTTTTAACTTGTCTGTTTCATGCTTGTTGGTGTTGCAGTCTACACTGATTTTCAAAGCGTCATAAAAGTTTTGCCAATCTTTTAAATCTCTCTCTGCAAGAACTGATGAACTAGTGAAGATGTCTACCTTTTCTCCTCTCATCGCTCGAAAAGCTGCAAACATTGCCACGATACATGACTTCCCCTCTCCAGTGCCAACCTCAATTAACTGCCCTGTTTCGGAAAGAGCCATAATACACCAGCTCACCATCTGTGTCAGGCGTGGTCTGAAGTGAGTTTTTTCCGCTGCCTGACAGAGCCTCAGCAAGTCTTTTTTCAATCCACTCTGCTGTGATCCATTATTGTGTGACGTAAGATCTTTATCGACTGATGATACAATGTCTCTCACGTCATTTAAAAGCTTTTCATCAATTTGGTTTAACTTTTGGTCGCGGATTTCATCAAGAATTGTTTTCAGTTTCTTTTCTTCATCATAAGCTAAACATTTCTTGAGGGCTTCATCTGTTACAGTCCTGTCTCGGACCAGCTCAATAAGTGTCTTTCCGTGTTGACATCTCCAACTGGGAGTGATGTAATGAATCTCTATACAGTGCAACATGTTCAACATCCATGAGAGGAGATGTGATCTGTCAGTTGTTGTTGACTCAAATCGCTTCAGAAGAGCATCAAACAAGTCAGTGGCAACCGCCGGGCTCCATTTGATATTTGTAACCAGTCCTTGCAGCTTGTTGAGAACTTGTTTTGGAGACAACAAACTGTGACTAAGGAGTATAGTTCTGACTCTGTTAACAAATTCTTCGACTCTGCTATCCGTGTCAGATTCAGACATTTTGTGAACAAATTAAAATCTGGTCAAAACAGAAAAAAAGGGATTTGGGATAAAATTAGGATATTGAGATTCTTTCTCTAAAACATTACACAATTTACACATACTGGTTAATTGCTGCAATATTGATAATAATGTCTTTACTTGCTACAGCATTAAAAATTAAATATTGGCGTGTATCAATGTGTTATTCAAATATTGTCTGCAGCACATATTTGTACAAATTTATATTCAACAGGTTTCACTCACCATTTATAAATAGCTGTTTATATTATCTATGCTGCCCAGTAACTATCAAATATATATAATATGCATCAGAACAGATATTATAACTATTCATTGTATTATTTACCGTAAATGTTTTTGTTATTAATGCATGTAATGTATTGTGGTAGTAGCCCAATACTCACCTGTTAAGAAGATGATAAAGATGAGAAGCGATGTGTGTCTTTAAGACATCTGAGATTATCTGCAGTCAGAGCATTTGGATTCTTTCTTTTATATCCTTTGTTTTTGTTTCTTTTTCGCCAACCTTGCCCGGGTACTGCCCCGAGGGAATTTCCTGCCATCCTTTTGAGTTATGTGTTGGACTTATTGTAAACTAAGTTACTTACAGAACGTGCATGTGGCAAGCTCAAGAGCAGCTTCCCCCCAAAAAAACTAATTGCTTCTTCAATTTCCCTTAATGTCCCTTAAGTCATTTTTACACAGGTGCGACAACATTATTTCTGGTCTTTATGGGAAACGCTGTACCTTAGGTAGGTATCAATACATAAATCCCAAGTCAAGATAACAAAAACGCATGTGTTTGTAGATACAATGTTATCTCTTAGTCCAAACGCAAGGTGCAGTATCTGCCAGTTATGTCAAGTAGCCTATATAATATATGCTTATATGTTTTTTGGGTAAAAACATCTCCCTAAAAGAAATGTAAAATCAAAGCTTTGCAACCTAAAACTGGGCCAGGCTAAAACTTTTAACTTCACCTTTGTAGGGTGGGACTGATACACATGACAGATAGAAATAGAAATGCCATGCGAATGGATGTTTTAGCTAACGTCTTTGTTGTCCGCAGACAGAATTCCCCTACATTCAACATGGTTTTTCTTTCATTTTCTTGACAATACCATGACTTCTTGGAAGCATATCATGTGTGCTCAAGTGACGGTGACCTGTGACACCTAAAACATTCTGACAACAGATCACCATAAACTTGATATTTATTTACATGTCAATGCTTTTAAACAAATTTTGGATCAGCCTTGTTTTACACGGGCTATAGCGTAGTATATAATACAAGTCAACATTCCTCTATTATTTTAATTTAGCTTTCCTTTATTCCTTTAGTATTCAAATTGATAAAATAGTATGTATACAATTATACATATAGTTTATTAGTTAAAGGTCCCTGGTGTTTATTGAAAGTCTAGAGTATCATTATACTTTACAAAGCAACAACTTTAAGAATTCAGAATATCATTTTGAGTTTGAGCGTTGAATTACATTGTATTAACTGTTTTAATCAGGTATTGTATCCTGTTATTGTAATAGATTGTGTTATAATCAAAACTTCTACTTATCCAGAAACAAAAGCAGATGCTCATAATAGAGTCGTGATTTACAGTCTTTAATGAGCTTCTCCCATCTGCTGGACAAATAATGTCTCAACATGTACTACAGTAAACAGCTGTTAAAAACATTTAAAGATAGTTTGCATGCTGCTCTTATCCAATGATATATGTATGTATGATGCATAATAACAGGTAACTAATAAACCCAGATTTCTCTGCAAAATCAGTACAGTCTCTGACTGACTGTTCAGCTACCATCCATCTACATTTTACATGAGAGTGTGTTTTGTGCTAAAAATATGATTTGTTTTTTCAGGACCCAAGATTTGCCTAAATCCCTTCCAGTTATATAACAGCTGGGGTTTAAAATAATCTACATCAGATGCAGAAGGCCACACCTCTGGTGTAACCAGGACAAACCTGATTTGGGAATAGAAAAACTTTTCAACTTTGTTGTTCCATCAATTTTTTAAATGTTGTTTGCATTGTCTGATTGGTATCCCCACTAGAACAATCATATTGTTTAAACAACATTTTAAGATGCAAAATCCTGATAAACAAGAGATGGAATTAAATTAATAAAACATTTGTGTGCGATTTCTGCAGGGTGTACTCAGACTTTCAGTAAAGGCCTATAAGGAAAACATAAATGTAGAAACAAAGTGGAAATGTTGCCTATAATTGTTAGATGTGGCACATTAAATGGATTCATGATCTTATTGCTTGACTCGTTTCTTTTATAGGCCTACATGTAGAAAATGTTTTAAGGCTGCATTTCTGGAATGGATTGAGGAATACAATGTTTGCGTGTATGTTATATTAGTCACACAAGAAGCTTTTGTATCCGTATAGTCTCCTAAGTGTCAATCAATAATTAGAACACTGCAGTTCCCTTATCTGTCAGCACAGAGGTTCAGGACATCAACAGAGGTGGACAACACCGCCCTGTTAAACTGGGCGAGGACAACCGGTCGGTTTGCATTGAGATGAAGACAGTAGGTGGAAAGGTGCCCACTTGTGTCAAACCCATGCTGTAAGAAAGAGACCGGAAGTAATGTGAATTTGCCTTCAAAATAGTAGTGCAAAATGTATCAATTCAAAAAAATGATACTACTATTTAAAGTGTAGGCCCAGGTGAAGATATTAAAATAATGGAAGATGAATCTTCTGCCCTCCAGTTTTAAAATTTGGGCGAATGGTGGCTAAAAGCTGTCAGAAACCAAATTAAATTTAAACTTGGTATTAACCTCCGAAAACACTAATAACTGCTAATTGTTAACTGGTTTCACAATAAATTGCTTCTTAAAATTATCCCTTTAAACTTCCCAAATCTGCAGGCTAATTTATGTTCTATTAGTTTGTCAAGTTGTAAATTTGACTAGTGATGCTGTTCTAAGTAGGCTAAGAGTGTCTGCATCCTGATTTTGGTAATATTGTTAATTCTGTAATAATTATTTTGTAGATCACATTTGCATCAAATAAATTAAAGAAAATGAAGAAAAAAAAGGTAATGATTGTGTGCAGGGATTCCATAGTGTTCCGAGCAAGAAAATGACATGACTCCAATACTATAGATCCATTTTAATCGCAGCATTTGTTTTCAGCGAGACACTGAGCGTGCACGAGTAAAGCCTTTTATTTTGAAATCTCTAATACCGGATGTTTAGGTATCCCTCGCGGCTGACAGCAGGTGTAAGATAATTACCAGCGTGAGTCGTGTCAATCGCGCATACGCATTTTGCAAAGGAAACGTTATCGTCGTTTATCATCCATAAATCTCGCCTGTAGAGAAAATAATGTGGTTTTTAATTTAGTTTTTAACCAACTTTACTGATCATGACAGGAGATGGAACGGTAAGTCCGGAGTTCAAACTAGCTATCTCTTGAAAAGCGTGCGTTTGATGCAAGCTAATTTTAATGTTTCAGGAGAAGAAGAATTGGTTTAAAATTGTTTGGCGAGAAGTATTTGAGACATGGCTTTATGGTTATTCGTATTTATTTTATTAATTTAAATGTTTATTAGGAGAGTGAGGTGGGGGCGGTCGACCATGGATGGAGTGCAGCAGCAGCAGAAAGTGCAGCTGAGGAAAGACGACCTGTGAGAACTTGTAAATTGGGTCTGTTGTGGAAAGATGTAGTTTTAAAGTGTGTGTGTGTGTGTGTGTGTGTGTGTGTGTGTGTGTGTGTGTGATTCTCAAATATGGGAGCTAAACACTGCAACCTAAATTCCATCCTCCTCTTCCACATATTTCATATTTAACATTTTATCCTCAAACAGGTAAACAACCAATTTTAGTTAATTGTGTTTAGCTGCACTGCTGGATTACTTTTTTTTTTTTTTTGCAACTATGGCTGGCATATAGGCCTATTTGTGTCAAGGTCAACACACCCACTGAGTAAATCCAGTGTCATGATGATGTAGCTGAATGTCTACATCGCTGTCACATCTGCGATTTAACAATACAGAGCAGAAAGAATATGCTCTCATCTCGTCACACTGGTTTGACCTCATCATGTGACTTTTCTGTGCTTTCTTGTCAGACTACAGACACTACAAAATGTAAATATTCTCAATTACAAATATAATTCCATAATTGAACATCTTATTTAATGTAAAAGCATCAATGTTCTTACTCTGTAGAACCTTTGAGTGAAAATGTTAAGTTTGACCTTAATGTAGATGCTATATCTAACTACTTCATGTATGTTGCCTTTTTTTTTTTTTTTAATCACAAAATTGATTACAACCAGGGTTCAAAATTAGCAGCATCCACTAGCCAAATGCTGGTAAAATATGTAATTGGGTGATAGATTTGCTTCACTCACCAGCCAAAATCTCAAAATAACGTAGGCTACTTTCTGTAGGCTACATAGAACTCTAAAGATGGGAACGATCAGACAATATCTTAATAGTGATTTACTGCAGCATTAGGCAATAAGTATATTTGTTTTTAAACCTATCTAATCTTAACTTATTATAAAACAATAGAAAAGTACCTGCATAATGGGATTTGAGCTCTGTTTATAATTTTTAGCACGGTATCCCTGTTCTCATTAATGTTTCAGGTATCCAACCTTATTTTTTTCTTAGTTTCTTTTTATATATTTGTGATATTTCTTTCACTAAGCTCCGAGATGAACAAAACAGATTTTTTTTGTTAAGGCCCGGTAAGCTCACTCACAACAGTAAAAAGTGGGTAGCTGATGATGATGTCTTTTCTTCAGAGTATTGGGATGCTACAAAATTTGCGAAAGAAAGTATCCAAAAGCCCTTTCCATAATCAATACCAGGTGAGTGGCCACACACACACACACACACACACACACACACACACACACACACACACACACTTACAATTACAAACTGTCACATCCATCCACTTTGTTTTTTACATCTCAAACATGCACCCACCCTGCCTAAATACAGTAAGAGAGTTACATTTCACTTTCTACAATCCTGGATAACTTCTCTTTTTAAAAAGGAACATTTAAATTAGCTTCCTTATGATAATGTATTTGTCTTTATCTCTTTCCCTATAAGTCTCTTGTTTCATCCACCTCTGACTCCCGTGGATCATCTGTAAACCACTCTCGAAACAAACAGGTCAGGGACTGTTTTTTTTACTTTTCTGACAAGGAACACATGGCTTTCATATCACAGCAAATCAGAATGCATTAAAAGCATGACATGTCTGTCTTCCCCCGCTTCCCTCCATAAATATGTTTTGTTAGGGTTAATGACGGGGGATAATCATCATCATCTTCTTCCTGCTGTGGCATAGGTTAAATTCACACCCTGTCTCTTGTTATTTGAAGAACAATCTGACAAACTAGGTTGGCGTGTTTCTGTATAACCAGATTGTGCACTAAAGTTTTAAGTGTCGGCATGTGAAAGGGATGGAGTGTGTTTTGGGTTTGTTTTGATGTGCTGAATGAAATTAACCAATGGGGATGAAAGAAAGATAATATCTGAGAGCCTTTGTTATACATAGTTTTGTTTGTACCTGCCCTTATTTTAAAAGAGATACCATTTTGTCTTGAGCAGTCCTTGAGGCAGTAAGTTAATTTCATATCTTGCTCATGCCTCCCCGCAACAATCATTCAACATGTTCTGCTGTGTCATTCTGTCTTAGCCTAATTCTTTCAGAATGGAGGGCAGGAAATTCTTTTTAAATCCTCAGTTTTGAGCTTCCTGTCAACAGTCCAAGTGTAATCTAACACCTCTTCTGTCTCATTTCCCTTTCTTTGTTTATCAGAATGGAATCACTGGGCGTCGGCCAGAGTTAACCCTTTTTTATAAATATTATTTGGCACATATAAGTAGTTGTGTTATTAAAACCAGATCACAGCATTACTAAAGTAATGTTATTTTCATTGAGCATGTCCCTAAAGACCCTGTATTCTTTTCATCAGGAACCTGGCAGCAAAGGTCATGTAATGGAGGATGTAGGGAGAGAAACTTCAAAAGAAGTAAACCTTGATGCCATTTTTGCCCCTCCACCTGAATTTCAGAGTTCGCCTCGCGATCTTCAGCCTGAAACGAAGACTGTGGAAAATGGAGCTGAATTTTCTGAACATCCAAAGCACCTATTCCAGACCCTTACTCCCAATGGCGTGCAAGGCGGTTTCCAAACATCAACATTGGCCCAAAACGTATCTGCCAATGGCCGTTTTTATGACGTATCCCTGAACTCACCGGATTTATTTAAGCCAATCCCCACTCAAACACAGAACCTCTCAAAAACCTTGCATTTAAAAAGCTCTGGCCTGTTTAAAGATGAAGGCGTCAATCTTTTCCAGGCTGCTAAAGGAGAGAAGTTACTTCACACTGAATGCACTACGGAGGTAAACCCCTTTGATAAATCTTCCAGTATTTTTGTAGACCCATTCAAATCTCCATCAAACATGGAGGATAATCAGTCTCCACAGGCAGTGATGACGAACCCATCATATACTGCCACGACCAAAGAAGTAGATTTGTTTCAAACAGTTCCAACTAAAAGTGGAGAACTCTTCAACATCAGGGAAAACAAACAAGATCCCTCTACCAAAGAGGACCTTTTTGGCATGTCTTTTTGGAAGGAAAATCTGGATGTATTTTCATCTTCGTCTACAAATACAGTCGACCCATTCCCAAGCCCAATCGCAAGGGATTTATTCCAAGACCTTTCCAGCTTGGATGACCCGTTCGGTACTACTCCCTCAAGACAATACGACCCTTTCCAAGATGTTTTCCCTGGAACTCCAGACATCTTCCCACCTTTTCCCTCGAACACTAATGGCAAGGATATATTTGGGATAACCTACAGCAATACAGCCTTTAAGGCCCCATACTCTACACCTTTACTCAACAGCCCGTCAGAAATGAAGTTGGACATGCTTTCGTCACCAGATCTCTCCAAGGCAACGCCATCAGAATCTCATGCAGCCGTCCGACCAGAGTCTTCTGACGGGCCACATGCTATTTTCTTGACGAATCCTCAGGGAACCGAGTCTGATATTTTTCAGCCGAGTCCCTTCAGTCGGGCCAGGAATATGTCCATGTCAACCAGAACATCTCCAGCTGACATGACTCATGTATGTAACAGGTGTCATTTGATATTTAGACAACCATAAAATCCATTTAAAATGTTAACACATTGTGCATTGTTGAGGGTCCCACTGTACTATAGGATGCATCTCACTGACAAATAGCTCAAAGACATATTCTGATTTACACAACGTGCACTTCATACTTTTTTTTTTTTTTTTTTTTTTACAGGTGTCGACCTTCAAACGTCCGCCAAAGCCACTTCCTCGAAGTAGACCACTAAGGCCAGAAAAGCTGCCCATACCGGAAAAGCCACCAAAACCAGAAAGGCCACCTCCACCCACGCCTGCAAACTCTGTATGGAAACAGCACAGTTTAGCATAATGTTTTTATATCTCTGCTTAAACTCTTTGCTACTGCAACTGCTATGCTTTTAATTGCTGTCTTTGCCTCTTTTGGACTGTGTTTAGGTTGAACCTGAAGCAACTGTACCAAAAGTTGCTCCCAAACCAGCCTTCAGACCAGTCCCAGAACCAGTTATTCAACACAAAACAACTCCGGTACACATGCTGTTTAGATTTGACTTAATCAGCTGCCCTAATTTGCTTGGCTAACAAAGCTTTCTCAAATATTGGCAAATATCGATGAGGAACAATGTAAAAGGTCATACATAGGTAGTTTGAGGATATTTGAGGTAGTTTCAAATATCTTTATTTATTTTTGCTTTTTTTTTTTTTTTTTTTTTTTTTTTTTAAACAGGAAAGTAAACCGATTGAATCTGAGAACTATCTTGTCTTTGAGGACATCTTGTATGTTGGACAGGTGAGTTTTAAGTTAGACACCCAGTAATATGAACACGTTGGATGGTACACGTGTTGCTGTTCTCCAAGCTTAAGTAGTGGAAGGCAAATTTGCTGAGGCCATTCATCATTCAATTGTGATGTGAATTTAATCTAATGTTTACATATGTGTCATACAAGAGGAAATGTTGTCTTGATTGTGGTATTAGAGAAAAAACAAGCCAATATATCTCCTATGGGAAAAGGTTTGGGATGGATGGACATGGCAAACATGTACATATTGCGTTCTGGATTATTATCTTTTTTTTGTCTTTATGGTATAAATGTTGCTTTCACTAAAATCCCTAAACAGGAAAAGTGTGTTGAAGACTGGCCTGAAGACAGCCCTCAACTTAACCCTGACTTCAAACCAGTAAGAAAACATGTTCAAAATTCAACTGCAATTTTTTCATCACATTCTTTCTAAATATGTTGTCATGCTACCTGGAACTCTCAGCAACCTTCTCTATGCAAAATGAATGTTCTGTCAAACACATTTCAGCTACTAAAGGGTGTTTTTCTCTTCTTTTTATTTCTCCAAGTCTGGAACATTAAGACTCCGACGAGAATCAATGAAAGTAAGAGACAAGTTATTTCTCTAGTTGGCATAGTTTGTTTGTTTTGCAAAAAGTAGACACTAAAAAAGGCCAATTTTTCTCTTAGATAAAGGCAGACTCTGATGGAGGAAGTGGCGAGGATCAGGATGACTCTGAGAGTCACGGCAAGGTACTATCTGACAGTCTCGCTCGTCAGTCACTGTTAGACATTCTGTGTTTGTTATCAAGTATATAGTTTAGCATTTATTTATTTATTTATTTATTGTTTTACAGAAAAAGGACAAAAAGTTTAGATTGTCCATGCTTTCCAGAAGAGGTTCAAATGTAAGTGAAGCAATGCAAATAAAATTTTCACTACACTGATTGTGTTTGCATGTTCATCTTCATAATGGTAAGGATTTTCTGCTTGCAGAAGTTTCCTGATGACATAACGAATGAGAGGAGCAAGACACTGCCTACCTCTCGTAAATCATCAAAGGTAACAATCAGGATGCTGGAATCATATATAAATTGTGTAAGCCTAGTCTTAATGAAATTTCCCAATTTGGGATCCGTAAAGTCTGTCTAATCTAACATCTTACATTCTCCAATATCTGTGATTCGATACTGTACACTACAATATTAAAACGTCAAAGCCAATTTAACACTTGATCCAGAAGTAAAATCTGCTCAAATAAATCAAGACAAAAACTATTGTTACATTCCATCTGAATACACCAGTGTGTTTATGACAGTGTTTAAAAGTTATTGCTTCTGTTTTTCAGGAGTATTTTTCAGACCTACACATGTCTGCACAAGAGAATGAAGATGAGGAGTGGAACGGGATGGACTATAAGGTATGTTATCTTGTTTCTGTATTTATGATTAGTATTAATAAAGCAGTGGTGGTTTAATAATGTTTCATCTTTTGTCAACAGAAGAAACCTTTGAAGACCAAAGTCAAACAGCTGCTAAGAAGAGCATCCATTGCTTCTTCCGTGCCAGAGGGAAAGCACATGCACGGACATTTACCTCGGGAATCAAAGGTGAGTTATTTGAAGTGCAAGCGTGTGCTGAAGGACATTGACTTAGGTTTTCCTAAAAATCGTCTTCTGAATCGGCCATGGAAGTTTAAATCCATTCCAGCCATCCTATAGTGGGTCTAAAAGTCACTGGTGTACATGTGACTTCTTACATCTAGGCCGCAGTTTTGATGATGTTTTCTTTGTCATTTCTCAACAGGACGATGACATTAATGAGAAAAAAGTCGGTAAAAAAAACTCCATCATACGCCGATGGTCAGAGGTAAAGTACCTGCAGTCTGCCAAGTGTTTACTAAACAACGTGGATCATTTTTAAAAAGGTTTCAAAGCATTATTTTTCCTTTTTTATATTGAGCATTAACAGCTCAAATTCTCCCCATAATGCAAGTCAACGTTTTAGTTTCTTAAAGACAAATGTTGGTCTCCCTAAACAGTAAACAGTGATGCACTTTCTGAAGCAGTGTTTCGTTGTCTACAGGGGACAGTTTTGCATGACAGCACTGGCGAGGAGGGGGGATTGGAAGCCCAGCATGAAGAGGTTGACAGCCATGGATTTGTATGCTCTTTGTTATACTTACAATAATGATACATGGCAATATGCACATAAATGCCAGCATGTTATCATGGTTGAAAAGGGCACAATTACTTAACTAACTTAATTACTTTAGACTTAAGACATTTGAGCATTTAAAGTGAGAACTGCGAATAGTCTGGCATGCATTGATTTGGGCAATCTAATCTTTTCTCTCTCCAGAAGAAAAAAAAGAGGGTGAAAATCAAGTTTGTGCCACACAGAGGATACGCCATCACTGTAGAAAAGGTATCACACATCTACTGCACTTAATATTTCATCCTTTGCCAGCATATTTTATTAAGGAATGTGTGTTACACTAACACTTTTTTCTCTGAACCAAAGGGAGCACACGGATATACACCTCGCAAAAGCTCAAAGGTATGACTGTATCCATTTGAATTTAGTGAGTTTGAACAGTCACTGTGTGTGTGCTTTGCTCATACATTGTATTTATGGTATGAAGACGTCTAAGCAGTATATCACGTTTAGCATTTTCTTTTCTCCTAAGGAGAAATTACAAGATGAAGTTTTGGGTGCACATGGCTACACACCTCCACTCCTCCAGTCCCAGGTAACAGTCAGCTACAGTTCAGTTAACATTTAAACAACAGCAATACATACAGTACGTCATAGGACCATGAATAATGAATTCTCTCATTGTCTAATATAAGGGTGAATGGTCTGATTTATTTCCTGTGAATTACTTGCAGAGATGACACGGTTTGTTTCTGTGGTTTAAGTTCTGCTTTTTTCAGTTAGCGTAGATTAACAGTTTTGGAAAAGATGTGGAATTACTGGCTTGCATATGACAACTAGTTATTACAATTATTTTTATTTTAAAGAAGATACACTTCCATAACACAACACGAAACAACTCCATCCCTTCTTTTGTTCTGATACAATTTTCTACGTCTGAGTAAGTTGTATTAATTTCACTATTAGGATGATGCTTTTGTGGATGTAGAGGAGAGAGGCCACAGTCTCCATTCATCTTGCAAGGTACTATTTTTCTTCTTTTTACCATTATTTGATAAATTTGATATGTTCATCCATTTGAATATACTTTATTTACTTTATTGCGGACTTGAATCATGCTTGAAAAATGCCTAATATTTATAAACGATATGATTAGATGTTTTGAAACAGAAGATATTTTATTTTGCAGTGGCTCCTATGCAGCATGGTTTTCACTCCTGTCTCACCAAGAATAACAGTTGTTTTGAATGTCTTTCTAAGGCTGCTTTCATGGACGAAGAGCACTTTCAGAAAACACACCGCAGGTCTGCTGAATTGAGTGGAGATGATGATCCATATGGAATGGAAGACTGCCATCCTGTAACTTTCTTTTCATTTAATACTCAGTTTTTTTTATTGAATGTTTCGTCACCGGTTTTCACGTAATGGCCTTTTTTTTTCCTTCAGCAGAAAAAAACAACAAATATGAAACCGCTGCACATGGGTCGTCGAAGCTCTAAGGTAAAATTTTAAATGTGAGGCAAGGCAATGAGAGATGAAAGAAATAGTTTTACTTCAGTTGGATTTTGAATTTGTTTTCACTTAATTAGGAGGACATGCTAGAGGACACCGATCATCAGAAAAAGAAGAGCAGCTTCTCGGCAGACGAGTTAGACGATGACTACTGGATGGAGGACTGCAAACCGGTATTTTTATATCTGAACTACATTGTATGCAGAAGAGAAGAATATGTATTTTGATGTTATTCCTCCTGACAGCATAAGCTTGGGGTGTTAAGCTTTAACTGACACAATATGATACTTTAGTCATTTTTTGTTTCTTGTGTTAGAAAACTTCCAAACATAAAGGCCATATGCCCATCCCACACACATCTAAGACAGCCTATGGACAGTGTGAAGCGATTGGATTCAACCACCAGATTCCTCAGCAATCATCCAATGTATGTTCAATGTTGATTTATGGCAAATTAGAAGAATGGGGCATTATTATGAAAGAATACTTAATTTTAATTGTCTTCTGTGGTATTGATTTTATTTGACATTTTTTTTCAGGATCCCTTTGCTGAAGATGACTTCACTCAAACAGGAAAAGGAAAAGATTTCATGTATGACAGGGAAGAAGATGAAGTGGAAACCTGCAAACCGGTAATTTTGTCACTCATATTATCACGTTTTAAGGCTTTATTTTGGCGTTATTTAATGTTTGATTCTCAAAATTTCTTTTTTCTCTTCAACAGAAGAAGCCATCTAAATTTAAAGTCTTCAAAAAACCCAAGGTGAAACTTATTAATAATCACATAAGGAAAGAGGGATTTTTGCTGTCAGATCTTCGAAAAACAAAGAGCATGACATGCTCACTTTTTATTGTCTCTGTCATGCCAGGGCAAAGCCATGTATCAAGAGTATGAAGATCCACCCGGAGCTACGTCAAGTGACTACCTGTCAGAGGCGGCCAAGGTACGCTTGCACCTTTCAAAGTAGAAAACGGAGTGGCATTAAACCTAGGTTATTTTGGCCATGATTAGTATCAAAATGGGATGTCTTGTATCCATACTGTAGATAACCTTCATCTTTGGTGCAAACCGGTTTGCATGAACGTCCTAATAAATGACCTAGTGTTGGGTAGTTATATAACCCACAGTTTTACTTCTTTTAGTAAAACCATCACGGAGATCTAACTCGTGATGTAGCAACACACCGTTAAAGCTGGCCAACTTAACTCTTGTTCTATTCTGATTATACATTTTGTTTAGGTCATGGGTCAGACCGGACTAGCTTCATGTAAATCACTTATTTCATTGGTTTTGCAGAATAATGTACTCTTCTGCAATAATGTATTAAATAAGCACTGATGTCTGTGTGTTTTTTGTGTTGGAGTTTTTTTGATAAATTTGAGCTTTTTATGGCCTTTTCATGTGCATTTCTCTGTGGATTGAGCGGTTTCATATTTTTTACAGTATTTATATATCACCATGAAAAGACCATTAAACTGAGTCAGAATTAGGATTAAATAGAAAAAACTCTTGTCTGAACAATTCTTGTGCACAAAAGGCCATCTGACTTGATTTTTACAGGGTGCACTTTGTTGATTTCAACTGAGAACTGAGAAACTATTATGAAATGTTGTTTTCCACTGTTGGCTTAGTCATCTCTATTCCTGATGGGTAACATTCCTTTAACATGTGACTGGGCTGGTTAAGCAACATGGCATACTCGCCAACCAGAGTGTAAGGAAGTCTTGCATAATGCCTGGTATTGATGACTAATATCCCCCCCCACCCCCACCCCTCCCTTTCCTCTCCCCTCATGCAGGCAGAGTGGCTGGCTGCTCAGATGGATGAACAGGCTATAGCAGGTCTGGAGGATGAGGGAGAGGATGGGGTCAGTTTGACAGAAATATGCCACTTCACCACAATCCATCTCCTGTGTATGCAAGTGAATGTCCTTTTCTAGTAGTGTCTGTCTCAGGAGTGAACCTTTTTTATTTTTTTTGTCACAGGACACTGACAGTTTGATGGAGTGGTGGGGCTCTGTGGAGCGTGAGTCACAGTCACACTTAATATTAAAGTAACAGATTGAAGAAACTGAGCAATACAAAAAAATAATAATTCAATGTCTTAACACCTGTCGCTTGATTGGATTTCAGAATGGGATGAGTTGCCATCAGACGATGAGGACACAGTCCTAAAGGACGATGAGTCCAAGTACGTCTATTTAATGTCACTAAACATAACTATGCTGGAGGGATTGTTTCTGCTGTAGTTGTGATCACTGATTGCAGCGGGAAATGTAGAGCCTAAACAATTAGTCGATCTATTGGAGGATCAAAAGAAACGTAATCTGTAAATATTTTGATAATCGATTAATCGTTTCAGTCATTTTTCAAGCATACATGCCAAACATTTGCTGGATCTAGCTCCCCAAATGTGAGGATTGTATGCTTTTCTTAGTCATATGTGATACTGAACTGAATATCTGACCATTGGTCAGATAAAAGAACCAGTTTATCTTTGGGCTCTGAGAAAATCTTGTCACTATATTTTAGACTAAACGATTAATCAAGAAAATAATCGGCAGCATAATCAATAGTGAAGTAATTGTTAGCTGCAGCCATAGCTGAATTTGTACCATACTGTGTATTTGAATTAATCGAGCAACTTGATAAATGGGTCTGATTTATTATGTTCATAGGGGACATTGTGTTTTGGGTATAGACAACACCAACCTAAACAAACAAACATTGACATTTTCAGTGATATGGCCTGTCTTCATTGAAACTGTGTTTGCTCCCAAATATATCCCAGGTCATTCACCATCTTAGCGGACAAGGTTCATCGTGGCCTGCGTGTCTTCAACAAAATCTTCACCGAGCGAGCGGAGGTCCTCTGGCAGTCCGTCGTCATCCTCCACGCCATCGCCGACGACATCAACAAGTTCCATCACAAGGCCAAGATCGCCGGCCTCACTGGTGGCACCGCCACAGCCGTGGGTGGTGTGACAGCCATCACCGGTTTGGCTCTGTCCCCCTTTACCTTCGGTATCTCTCTCATAGTTACCGCTGTTGGTGTGGGTGTGGCCGCAGCTGGAGGAATCGCGTCAGCCTCTGCTGCCATCTCGGATAACGTTAACAACATGCACGACCGGAAGAAGGTAAGCTGCTATAGGGGACGATGCTTGCTTTGTAAAATGGCAATGTGCATTCACTAGCAACAGTTCATACCAAAGGAATAATAAAGCTTGAGCGCTTGACTTTGACACCAGCAACTCGGAATCGACACTGTTTCATCTCATGCTTGAACTTACCATTTGATTTCTTTCAACGTTTAACCGAAGACTGTGGTTGTTTCGCTTTTCTTCCCTAGGTGGAGATGCTGCTGGAGGACTTCGAGGTTCACCTGCAGACCATTGGGAAGGTCCTCCACTTTGTCAATCAGGGCTTGTACAAACTCCGCGGCCATCCTTTACTCAGGACCGGCACCCAACACTATTCTGAGGACTGGGAGATCCGCAGGGCCGTCCAGATGATCAGCTTAGTTGACTCGCCCGTGATGCGGGGGGTGGAGTTAACGGACACGGCAGTCGCCTCGCTCCAAGGACTCTTCACCGGAATTGACAAGTACTTCATCAAGGACACCCGAGAGCTGAAGAAAGGCTGCAAGAAAGAGGTAGTGGGTCAAATAAAGGAGGTGGCAAATGTGCTCAATGATGGGCTAGTGGAGCTCAATGCTATCAGAGAGGAGCTACAGGATGCTACTGGATACATGTGAGCCCTGTCCTGCATAATGCTACTTTGATTGTAGTTATTCACCACCAACCCCCTCTCCTGGCTAAATGAGGGAACTGATGTTTTAAAGAAACGTATTTTTTTTTTTTTTTTTTTAAATCAGTTAGCTTAAGACAGCAGACTCAGGAAGTTAAAAGAAGTTTAGACAATTGACAGGATATTCCAATAAATTGCTTTAGTGCTGCAAAAGATTCAACCACTGTTAAGCTCATAACGGTCATTATTTTGTTGTAGTTTTGGCAGAGAGGTGTTAATTCAACTCTGGTAGCTCTTGAGGCTGTAGATTACTCTTGTTGCATTTATATTGTATGAAATGTTTTAACATCTTAACTACTATTACAGGAAAGCAGACCCACATCTTTGAGCACTGTGTTCGGTGGGTAAAAAGGTTTAAATATAAGGTGTATCAAAGTCTTTGTGGTTACAGATGGCTTAATTTTGCGTTTGAACTGATTTTCAGTTTAATTTGACCACCCACACTGTATTTACAGGAGGACAAATAATAAACAGGAGGACCTAAGACTAGAATATGAGTTCAATAACAAGTTTGACACGGTTTCAAAGTAAATGGCTATTGTATTACACTGTATTATATTGTCAGCATTTCCTATCATATTGTCCCATTCCTTTGTCAGACATCGGTATAATCAAACAAATGTTAGTAGTTGAGAATCTACAATGACAGTCACACTTGCGTTGCCTCATGGAGGTTGTAACATTTGAATGTGCTGTTAAAATTGGCATGTTAGTTTTTATTCATTAAATTAAAGTTACTGTATTTAGTTTATGGACAGGACTTTGTTTATGCACACATCTTATAAGGATATATTGTTGACATATTCACAATTAAATCAGTGTTGTATATAGGGTAACTTATTTTTAATATATCAGCCTTGCTTTAAAATGCCAAGAAGCACATCTAAGTAAGCAAGAATGTTTTGTATTGTTGTTTTTATGTTGGTGTGCAAGGGTTGGATGTAATAACAGGACAGTCACTGCCTGCACTGTTGAAGCTGTTGGTTACAATATCAGTTACAAAAGCTTTAATACTTTGGACCACAGTTTTTGGTTGCAGCTCTATTTGTAAAGTATTTCTGCATTTGAAGCCACGTGTAAAACTTATTGCACAAAAAACTTTATTTGCCAGAATTGTTTATAGAAAAATGCTGTGCGCATGTTTTATCTTTATGCAGAATCCATTTTATTCCTCCTCAATCCTCCACACAAAACTAGAGACACTCTTGGTCTTACCCATACCCTGTACATGAATGATTTAAACGTTTATAATATTCTATTTTCAAACTAGTCATATGTTAATATGTTGTGAATACAGAAAGATTGTTGTATGTTTTAATGTTCAACGTTTTAGTGACCACTTTTGGTCTTACTGGATAACACTTCTGCCTTTACTGTCAGTGCATCTTCCTGCATTATTTTAACCTGAACAGAATGTATCTGTAAAATGTATGTATTCAGATATTATATTCAGATATTTTAGTGTAACAATGAATCTTTGAATAAAGACTGTTTTCCAAAGTGCCCTGTTTAAGACTTTTTTTTTTCTTTTTTTTATGAAAGCAAATAAGAGCTGAATATTGAGAATCTGCATATTTCATTAGGATACTACTGCTGAATTTATAGTATTGTTATTTTACCCTTTAAAAAAAATACAATAAATCTGTTTTTGTGAATTTTTCAATTTTCTGAGAATTCGATTTTTTAACCCTGAGGTATTATTTGTTTGGGAGTAAAATAGGCCACGCCCACGTGCAGTTAACTGGCGATCTAAAATTAGCACGTGGACATGCGCTAGCTTGTCTCTAACTATTCCCAACTTTTAGGATGTGGAGCACTGACCCGTAGACACCCGGTACCTGTCCATTGTTCTCCTTTTAAACTGAAACTTTCTCTGAAGTCAAAGCAGGCACATTCTGGTCTGCCGCATTTTTTCTTTTTTTGCCAAGTCAGTTTGACGTGTCAGTGAAGGAGAAATGAAGGACCGTGTTGCACAACTTTTGAACTCCTTTAACCCTTCTGTCGTTGCAGCGTTTTATTTGTCCGTTTGTTTTTCTGTCGCAACACTGAGGTAGGCACCCTGCTCGTTCCATTGTGTTGTTGCCAGCACTTTGTTTTGTCAGTCATTTCTCTGTACGAGGCCGTTTGTAAGCGCATATGAAGTTCTTTTGTGTGAGAGCACCACAAACCAGACTGTATTCAAAGTTGTGCCAATTTAATGGGTTGCTACCTTTTTTGCTAGCGACTTCAAGACTTCTTAGCACTCCGGACACATTTTTCAATCCATATCATCACTTGTACCAATACATCGTAACTTTTTTTTTCTTTTTTTTCCGCTTTCTCAGATTTCACTCATACAAAATACAACAAAACAAAAAGATATGATAACCGCTTTTGTCACAAAAGCATTCAACTCATACTTGACGAGTTTTGGTTGGCCAGTTATGCATAGTAGTACATTAAATAACCCACATTGTGGGTCTGTCCAGAGAAAAGAGGGCAGCAACGACCTTGGCAGCTTATGAGTACAAATGCACTATTGTGCTAAAAAGAAAGGTCTTTTATGTGACTGTCATAGCTTGTATTTAGTTGGAGCCACGTTTTTTTTTTCACTCATCACGTCCTAATATTTAAAATACCATGTATTGCAGCATGACTATTCAGAATATATAAAGGCTCAACAGCCAACTGCAGTTGTCCCACCTAGACCCAGCAAGGGCGTATGGAAAATGTGTGGTGGAATAATTGGGATATTTAGTTTAACATGCGTTTGTTGCTTTAACTGAGTCATTTATTCATCACCAGGATCAAAACAAGCCCACAGAGTACAGCCCAACAGACAGGAAGCAGGAATGATTGCCAACACTGAGGTCACAAGTGAGCCTCACCCAAAGACCAAGGTGAGTTCCACATTTGTAATATCTTTTCTCCAATTTGTACACGCTTGGCTCGACCTGTTTTTTTTTTTTTTTTGCTGGTTCATTGATGTTTATTTTGTCATAATCTGTGTTTGTATAAACATCAGAGGATGGGGGTTATGGGAGTTATGCACAAGGTCAACCCATTCAAGTCTACCGCACGAGAAGACATGTCAACGTTAAACAGTAATTGTTGAGTGTTGTTGTAAAATATGAATAAACTTGTGATCTTTATTCAGGCCCTCTCTACAGTCGGCAAAGCTCCTTCGTCAGAGTCACTGTAACAGGAAGCAGACTCCACACAGGTGAGAAGAACGCAATATAACTGATGTGCCATCACTGTATGTATCAATGGACAGCAAATTGTAAAGTCTTCATAAAACTGAATGGAGGCACCAGAAGAAGCCAGGGTGTTAGTCAACGGAGACCTAGAGGGACTGGATAAGTACGTGTGAGTGTGTGTGTGTATATTAGCTGTGTGTGTTTGTAACTCTTTAGATTATTCAATAAAACGTATTTCAATATGCGTGATTGTGATCAAGATGTTGACCCCAATAGGAATTTCTTTGAGAATATGAATAACAACTGCAGTTACTATACAGAAGACCAGTTCAATAATGATATCAAACTAGATAATCTTTTAATCAATTATATATTTCAATAGCAGAAGTCTTTATGCAAATGTTCATAATATCAGAGAATATTTGAGTCAGTTCACACATTTTTCACACCATTTAACCCTTGTGTTGTCCTTCGGGTCCCAGTGACCCGAAGGACAACACAAGGATTATGTACTTCCGTTTACTTTGTTGAGAATTGCTCTCTAAACAAGGGTTAATACAGCACCTTAGTTCTTGTTTGTACAGCATTTTGGTCAGCTTAAACTGTGTTTAAATGTGTTCTAGAAATAAACTTTACTTACTTACTTTACTTTGTTGAGAATTGCTCTCTAAACCCTGTTTCTTGTAAAGGGAAGTACATAATCATTGTGTTGTCCTTCGGGTCACTGGGACCCGAAGGACCACACAAGGGTTATTGTGATAGCTATCTCTGAAACTTGGTTTAGCTTGGAGAGAGGGGTGAATTTTGAGTTGGATGGTTATGATTTAAACTACATGAATAGAGTGAATGAAAAAAAGGAGGGGGAGTGGCTGTGTGGACAGAACATTAAAATATACGGTGATAGATAGCATGACAACAGTTATTGATGATGTCTGTAAATGTATCGCCATTGAAATTTATATGGAACATTTTTATTATTGTCAGCTGTGTATACAGTATTGAAACATTCAAGGATTTGATGGAAGGAATTGTTTACAAAAATGGAGCAGAAGGTCATGTTCATTTGTGGTGATTTCAATATAGATCTATTAAATCCTAACAAACATGTATTGACTGAGGAATTTACTACTGCAATGTATAGTATGAGTCTAAATCCTACCACTACTAAGCCTAGCAGAATAACCTCTCACTCTGCCACCCTAATAGATAATATTCTCACCAATAATATGGAAAACAACATAGTGAGTGCACTTCTAAGGAATGATATTAAGGACCATTTGCCAGTTTTTGTGATCTATGACTGTGGTTGTGGGATGAAGATGGATGAAAAAAAAAGTAATTGATATTGCAAGACTGGAAAAAAAATGTGGAAGAAACCTATATGGCCCATGATTGTTTTTAAAATATATTTATGACGTTTTATGATTAAAAACTGTCCGATGAAACAGTACAAGAAGAAATCAAGTTCTGTAGATAGGCCCTGGATCACAAAGGGATTGCTAAATGCCTGCAAGAAAAAGATTACCCTATATAGAGAATTTATAAAATATAGAAATAGATTCTAAATGTAAAACATATAAAAATAAATTAACTGATATTATTAGGAAATGTAAGAAAAACTATTATAATAAACTATTTGAAATGAACAAAAACATAAAGGGTACGTGGAATATAGGAAATAAAATTATTAGAAATAGAACAACTAACACTAGCTACACCGATCATTTCATTGACAAACGTATGACGATCACAAATATGAATGAGGTGGTTGAGGGGTTTAATAATTCCTCCGTTAGTGTGGGACCCAAACTAGCAAAAGAAAGTCACCCTCCACAAGCGAGATGTTAAACAATACTACATACAAGAAAGTAATCCAAGGACAATTTTTTGGAAGACATGTTGACAGATGAAATCATTGATATTGCAAGTTAAAGAGTAAAAAATCCACGGATTGGAATGGTATAGACATGACTCTAATTAAGAAAGTAATTACTGCTATTGTAACCTACATTTGCCACTTATCATTCAAAATGGGCTCTTTTCCAAGTCAAATGAAAATTGCGAAAGTGATCCCATAATACAAAACAGGGGACGAACATATTTTTACTAATTATACAGTACGCCAGTTTCTTCCTTTCCCAGTTGTTTTTTTTTACGGTTGGACAGTTAAATTTAAAAGGATCAGCTGTTGATGGACAGTCTGTATGGGTTCAGAACAAATCAAGCAACTTCTATGGCCTTATTGGAATTAGTTGAAGACTTAACTAGTTCAGTTGACAACAAGAAGTATGCAGCGGGGGTTTCTATGTATTTGTACAGGACAGGTGGGTGAACAGCATGGTCGTGGAAAATGACTCGGTATACAGTGAAAGTATGTTTTTGTTTATTAAAATCAGCTCCGTGGGGAACATTTGTGTTACCTACCAAAAGCCTGAGTCATTTGTGTTTTGAAAATGAAGCATCAAAATTGTCCATTGTCACCCCATTTGCACCTCACACCAGGCGAGTCAGTGAGTCAGTGTCCCAGTGGTAGCGTCCTTAAATACAGTACAGCTACGAGGTAAATGAACAGGACGAGAGGGCGTGCATCAATTTATGAAATGTTTGATAACTTGTATTTCAGAACCCTGGTGTGTTCAGAGGGGTCATGCAGAACCTCAACCCATTCAAGTCTACCCCCCAGGTAACCACAGCATTGTGTGCATGTTACAGTTGTAATGCTAATGGCTGATCTATGTCAGACAATAAGGCGTCCACTTAGCTGGTTTTCTCACGCAGGTCTCTAAAGCCGCATCTTCAGAGTCACTGGAACACGCACGGGTTTCAGACACGAATCAGGTAAGTGAAAGATGATAATTTCCCCTCGCTAAGAAGAGCTTTAAGTATAGACCCCAGTTTACAAGGCCAACAAATTCACATTATACAGTAAGTCTCTAATCAGCACCAGTTTACTGGTTCCACTTATTATTTATTCCTCATTCTCTATTTAGATTAGATTAGATAATACTTTATTCATCCCACAATGGGGAAATTCACTTATTACTTTTTATTTCAGAGCTGTTCATACTGTTCATATTGTAATATAATACTTAAATAATAACCTTTGCACTATGCTCCATAATTAAAATAATAATAATTTATCATAAAATAATTTACTCCTGCACACTTTACTCTTCGTTGCACTACTGCCTCAACCTGTCTATATTGTTTCTGTTTATAGTGTGTATATATTGTTTGTTTTTGTGGTTTGTTTTGTATGAGTAAGCACATTGTGAGCATTGTATAATCCAAAGCAAAATTCCTCGTATGTGTCCTCATACCTGGCAAATAAAGCTGATTCTGATTCTGAAGTCCCTTAATTTGAAACACAAACTAACCCTTGTGTTGTCTTCCCGTCAACCTTGAAAAAACACTTATTTTTTTGACGCCTTTTTTCACAGTTTGTTTTTGCTTTTTCCAACGTTTTAAATTGTTAAATTTTTCGTTTACACATTTTCAGCGCTTATTTCTACATCCCATATTTTCTGATATGAAACAAAAATTGAAAACGGGTCAATTTGACCCGGACAACGGCACTTTGCCGGCATCTGCTGGTGGAACGCGGCATAGCGTGTGCTAAAATCCAGGGAACTGCCACAGGAAACATAGGAGGGTGCTTTTCAACCCGTTGGATGTGGGTGAGCCCTTGTGGACCATTGTGTGTTTGAATGGGCATTTTAAAAACACCCCCCTTTGAAGGCAGGTCTCAACATCACGCCGGCTTGTCGGAAAGCACCCTCCTATGTTTCCTGTGGCAGTTCCCTGGATTTTAGCACACGCTATACCGCGTTCCACCAGCAGATGCCGGCAAAGCGCCATTGTTCGATCCGAAATTTCTGAAATGGGGAAGAATTGGAGACGAGTACCAGAAAAAGGTCAGATGTAACTCCTGTACATACTGTAAATGTGAATTAGTTGGACATAAAAAGATGGGGTAGTGAACACTTTCCCCAGTTATGGGCCCTTTCCAGTTTGAGTCTGTATGTGCAATGTATTTTACATGCAGGAGGATGACCTTGCATAGTTGTGTTTCAGAACCCGGGTATGTTAAAAGGGGTGATGCAGAAAGTCAACCCGTTCAAGCCTTCAACACAGGTATCGTCTTTGTACATTTTAACATGAGATTATTCGCAAATCGTTTTAGAATGGGATGCAAATATACAACTTGATATGAAGGAATTAAAGTTCACAGAGTAGTGCAGAAAATTGGAGCATCTTGGTTTTATGTTCCAGGTGCCAAAGAGCGATCCTCAAAACGATTCTGCCGATCCACAAGTGATGGGAAAGGAACTTCAAGGCAAACAGGTAAACATGGTCAGCTCTACTATACATAGTCCATGGATCTAACTTTGCATGCACTTGTTCTTATGGCACGCTTGGACTTCCAACTGTCCAATGAATGTACGTGTCTTTTAGAATCCATCGATGATTGCAGCAATGATGCAGAAAGTCAACCCATTTAAATCCTCACAGCCAAAGGTACCAGTTATAGCACCGATGATGTTTGGTAGAGAGAAAATTCTTATTGACTGTGCTTGCTGTTAACCAACTTCTTCACATCCTCGGTTTGTTGTTGTTTGCCTTGTACCCGGTCTTCCCAGGACAACAAGCCTCTACACACGGACCTTTCCTCCAGCACTGGAAGCTTAGCAGACAGTAACAGCGTGCCAGAGAAGCAGGTAGATCTGTGCGATTGAGCAGACCCCATGAAGCCTTTTTTTAGCTGATCATGTAGGTGTTAAGCATAAAGTAAAATGTTAACATTTTATGCATGTAACTACCTAATATGGAGTATTTAAAGCAAGAGTTTGTGCTGCTTTTATAAATAATCAGAATCATGTTTTATAACCGCGCACACACACGACTCTGATAAAATGCTTGTTTTCTCAGTAGTCCCCCACCACGTAGAAAGTAGCAGTATGTGCTGCCCTCTGCCAGTGTTATTCTTGCTACTACCACCAGGCGGTGCAATTTGAAAGCAATTTGAGTCTTCAGCGTGATCCCAACTTTGTCTTGGAGTCTTTTTCATTTCCTATTAATTTTGTCCACCTCCGGAATATTAAATACACAGGAATAGTGAGATTGTAGAAGTTTACAGCTTCTGCTGTATCCTGTATAACAGTGGTTCTCAATCATTTTTAAAAATCATGTACCCCCTTTTTGAAATATTTGTCATCGAAGTACCCCCTGAACAGCACAAAAACATTTTTGGTTGAAGACAAATGCCTAGCTTTATAAAAAGAGGCACTTTTATAAATACAGCGCTGTACTGACAATATTGTAACTGATAAACACTTAAATGCTTAATTTCAAATGTTTACAATCACTAAATTAATTCATAATTATAGCATAGTTTGCACAACTGATATTTTTTTTTCATTTACATTTACTGCAAAGTACCCCTAGGGGTATACGCAACCCCATTTGAGAAACACTGATACATAACATAATGTGATGAATAATATTTACTTCATTTCCTTTATCTGTATTTTGTGTAATTGTTGTGTTTATTTTAGAACCCTGGGGTGTTTAGGTCTCACACACAGGTAGTTGTACCCAAGATGAACCTCTAACTTTGTCATCTTAAGATTTCGTTTTTGCTTAGATAACCTGATTTACCGGAGGCAGACAATTATCACCTTTGTGATCTAATGTTTCATTGGCTGCCTAGTTTTCAGTTATTTGAAGCCAGTGTAGTCAGAAGCCAGATGATGGAACGTCAGAAAGTGTCTGCGGTTTCCTCATTCAAGACGCAGTTACGGTTTAGGGTTACGGTGTTCTCGGGAAGGAATGGAGAAGTTAAAATGATCTCAAAGGTGACCCAGATGCATGACGCCTTAATCACAGACCATGTTGACTCGGTTGTTGATGTCTCATCTTCGACCTTTGATAGCATTACCTCCCAGTGTTTGTCACGTAAGCCTATCATAGCCAGGAGATGCCAGCAACAATACTTAGATCACCATATGTTAGCTCTTTGGATGTCGATACTTAACTATCTGTTTTTTATTTTATTTCTTTTACATTGTAAGACCCAACTGATCTTCAATTTTGTTCTCTCCCCAATCCATTTCTTATCAGGAACACCAAGCTATTCACAGTGAGCATTCCTCCAGCTCTGACAGTGTGGATGACAGCACCATAGAGAGACATGTAAGACGTTAAATACATTATGATGAAAGCATTGTTTCGTGTTTACTGGAACATCCCATAGTCTTTAGTAACTCTTCAAAAATGCTGTTTATCTAGAGAAACAGAAGCATCTGTCGAGAGAAGCAAGTGACGTGCAAACCCAAACCAGAAAACAATGGTTGGTTGTTTTTCACGGAGGTCATGGTTCATGGAGGTAGTCATCGGTGTCTTGGCCTGAGCCAACAAAGTATCTAATATCATTAGTCCCAGATTGAGGAAGTTTTGATACTAGCAAAATGAATAATAGAAGGCTCATTGTGGTGATCTTTGAGCCATTAGGAAATGATCACAACAGTAAATCAAACGTAATAAATCGGATACCCCAGATCAGTGTGTAAAGCCTCAATTTACAGCCACATAAAAGCTTGATTGTGATTGTGTGCCGTACTCAATGCGAGGCATTTTTGAAGCCATCGTGTGGGGTATAACCCCCTAAGTCAAACTAGTTTAAAGAGCTAATACGCCAACTTCTCCGCAGTCTATTTGGTATACCGATGCTGATGCCAGCTGCGAGGTGAAAAGCCAGCCAACGGAGGCACCGAAGAAAGGGACTATGGTATGTAAAACAGGGATTAAGGTCAGGTTACATTCAAATTTAAGTCAATTCAACGTGTGATGTAAAACTACTACTTAAAGACATCTAAATGTATATACAGTACTCTATGACTACTAACACTTGTGTGGAGTTTTTTTTTGTATTATTACACATGCTCTTTTACTGTAGGGGTGTCAAGATGTCAGAACATTCATGCTTTATTTTATTTCTTCTCTAGACTTTGAGAATCAGGAGGATTCTGCCCACTGCATTATTTGGATCTGGAACAAAGGTACTAGTAAACATACATCATTATACTGCTAAATGTAGGGGTTCACTCCAATTTTATTTCAAATATTTTCTTTTCAATTACACAAAAGAAATTCACCACATTTGAAAGTAAAATATTCCATAGTGCTGTTTTGCTTTGTTTACATTTTTCACAGTTAGGCCCATGTATTTTAAACGGGAACGTTTTCTCCATCATAGTGGATCATGTCATAGTGCTGTTAGTTTTGTTTTCCATTTTTTTCTAATCATTCATTTGGTTTTTGCTTCACAGGACTCCTCATCTGACACGCAAGCACTGCCCCAGGTGATTAGGCAATGCAGCTTCACACACCTATAAAACACACGATGCAGTGAAAAAGTAGGAACAATTCTAATAGAATAAAACTAAATAAAACCCCAAAAATAGACACAAGATATAGTTTCACTGCAGTCATGAATGGGCCCTAATGTAATAAAGAAAATCAATATGCAAAAATGAACCACAGGATAATGACTACAGCTCAGCTGCTTTATAGCTGTATTTTCCCACAGTGCAAATTACAGTTGGTGCATCTTAAGCACACACATACTTGACATTATAAAACTGTGTAACTAAA
The DNA here is from genome assembly GCF_010015445.1 of Perca fluviatilis. Taxonomy (NCBI): domain Eukaryota; kingdom Metazoa; phylum Chordata; class Actinopteri; order Perciformes; family Percidae; genus Perca; species Perca fluviatilis. The sequence goes on from NC_053125.1 coordinate 20,211,433, forward strand.
CCCATACACAGTATGGCACATTCATTAATCCAGGAAGGGTAATATTTGTATAAGGGGTGTGTGGTTAAAGGATAGCCATTGTTGGCCCATGTAATAGGGCCCTTTGTCCTTTGTTTGAATATATTTTGATTAAATTGTCTTTAAAATTCTGGCCTAGGATTTCTCTCAGAATAGCCTGTGGTTTCTCAGCTGAATTCTGTAGCACATTTTCTCATATCTCTTTCCTTGCTTGCCTCGATGCCCCCTCTGATGTAAAGATGGAGACGCAGAGATGGCCTTGCTTGCTCATGTAGTCGGGATCGTAGCCATAGGTCGTAGCTAATAGCCATCTTCACCTTTTTTCTTCTGTGTTTTCTCTGATGTTTACATTTGAAAACTTGAGCCAGCAGGCTAGCTAGTCCAGGCTAGCAGAGTCGGCAGGAGACTGATGAGTTGATTTCCCAGTCCTGATGAGCGACTCGGTAGCCACACGCCAACACCGTCTAACGTCAACCACATTAAAGCACAACTAACATTTGTAACATAGAAAATTAAGCATACATTTTGCAGAGCTTATGGAGAGGCGACTTGAGATGTCCGCGCCTTCTAAAACACTGTGTCTATGCTAACTCTGAGCTTAAATGGCAGGCTAACCTATTTGAATGGAATGCCTGCTTTCTGTAATTGATTTTAAAGAAGAACAGGAAATCATTCTACTGTAGACTTACTGAAGCATTCCCGCTATATCTGTTGCAGTCTGGATCAACGGAAGTAGCCTACATCTCCAGCATAAGGCATAAAGCCTGACATTTGTGTTGCCGTTCTCAAAATCCCCTCGCTACAGGAAACAACAACAAACTTCGAGCTAGCAAACTACACGCTGAAAATAGCAAGTTTTGAGGAAAATTTGGATCGTGCAACAAGGCAGGCCTGCTTAGTTCTTTCAGTGAATGAGCAAATTGCGTTTAACTGTGTATCCAGTTAATTTAAATGGCTCTCGTTACTGTATTGTGTGAACAGTTGTCTTCATTTAATATTGTATGTGGCGTTTTCTTTTGCGGGGTGCAAATGTTCCACTGAAACAAGTTCCTTAAAGAGACCACTTTGCAAAGGCACTGTTACTGCGTCCAGCGCTTAGCGTCACCCAAGATGATTGTGACTGGTCTAAAGAAACGCAAACTACCCAGAGCGCCAGTGTAGCCAGACCTTACTCCACAGCGCTGTAGAGATAGGTCTGGCAAAGCGAGACTAACCATTTATCTGTTGTAGCCTACAGTTAACTTAATGAAGTTGATGTGTAGGTACACTTTGCCAAAATATTGTTTTCTTTTTTACTTAATGCTAAAATATGAGTGGTTCATATACAATTCATGGATGGGATGTAAATCAATATATTTGTACTGTATCTTGTTTCTAAAAATATAAATTGTCTATAATAAACTATACTATGACTTTTTTATCACTTTTTTCGACATACTATACTATGACTTTTTATCATTTTTCTCGACATACTATGACTTAAGAAATTTTTTTGACATACTATACTATCACTTTTTTATAACTTTTTTTCAACCTCGTATACTATAAATTTTTAGCATTTTATTTTGACATACTATACTATGACTTTTTAATAATTTTTTTGACATACTATACTATGACTTTTTCAACATTCTTATACTATGAATTTTTTATAAATTTTTTGACATACTATACTGACTTTTTCATCTTTTTTCAACATACTATGACTTATCATTTTTCTCGACATCTGACTTCTTAATAAATTTTTTCGACATACTATACTATGACTTTTTCAACATTCTTATACTATGAATTTTTTATAAATTTTTTGACATACTATACTGACTTTTTCATCTTTTTTCAACATACTATGACTTATCATTTTTCTCGACATCTGACTTCTTAATAAATTTTTTCGACATACTATACTATGACTTTTTCAACATGCTATACTATGAATTTTTATCACTTTTTTCGACATACTATACTATGACTTTTTCATCACTTTTTTCAACATACTATACTATGACTTTTTCAACATGCTATACTATGAATTTTTATCACTTTTTTCGACATACTATACTATGACTTTTATGACATGCTATACTATGGCTTTTTATCACTTTTATGACTTACTATTCTATGACTTTTTCATCACTGTTTTTAGACATACTATAACTTTTTCGACATGCTATACTATGACTTTTTCATCACTGTTTTGACATGTTAATGACTTTTTTTCGAAATGCAATATTTTTTCACTTTTTTTCACATACTATACTATGATTTTTTTGACATGCTATATTGTAAATTTCTTATCCCTTTTTTCGACATACTATACTATGACTTTTTTTTATCCCTTTTTTGTCATACTATGACTTTATCACTTTTGTCGACATACTATACTATGACATTTTCAACATGGTATATTTTGAATTTTGTATCACTTTTTTTGACATACTATGACTTTTTCATCCGTTATCAACATACTATACTAAGACTTTTTCGACATGCTATATTGTAAATTTCTTATCCCTTTTTTAGACATATTATACTATGACTTTTTTGACATACTATACTGTGCCTATTTATCACTTTTTTCAGCATACTATACTATGACTTTTTATCACTTTTTTTCAAAATACTATACTATCACTTCATCACTTTTTTCGACATACTATACTGTGACTTTTTCATCACTTTTTTGACATTGACTTTTTCGAAATGCTATACTATGACTTTTTATCACTTCTTTTCGAAATACTATGCTATCACTTCATCACTTTTTTCGACATACTATACTATTAATTTTGTATCACTTTTTTCGACCTACTATACTATGACTTTTTCAACATGGTATACTATGTATTTTTTATCCCTTTTTTCGACATACTGTACTATGACTTTTTTTATCACTTTTTCGACATACTATACTATGACCTTTTTTGACTTGCTATAATATGGCTTTTTCATCACTTTTTTTTTACATACTATACTATGACCTTTTTTGACTTGCTATAATATGGCTTTTTTATCACTTTTTTCGACAACTATACTGATGACTATTGTATGACTTTGTTATGCTATACTATCACTTTTTTCGACATACTATAACTGTTATTTGACATTCCTTGTTTACTATGACTTTTTTATGTCATAGCATAGTATGTCATCAGAAATCAGAATCGGGAAGCAAAAATAAGTTTATTGCCAAGAACTTTGTCTTTGTATTTAGTGCATAACAGTAAACAGAGAAAATAAAAGCAAGTCCTGCAAACAGTCAAGATGCATTAATAAAAATGACATCATAAATATGAAGAAAAACCTCACTTTTTTTCGACATACTACACTGACTTTTTCATCACATTTTCGTCAAACTATACTATGACTTTTTTTTCAACATCTGTACTGATAATTACTTTTTTATGACTTATTTGTTATGCTATACTATCACTATTTCAGACATACTATAACTTTTATTCGACATTCTATTATTCAACATCAGGAAGTAGAAATAGGTTTATTGCCAAGTAGGTTTCCACATACAAGAAATTTGCCTTGGTGTTTAGTGCATAACAGTAAAAAGAAAATAAAAGCAAGTCCTGCAAACAGTCAAGATGCATTACTAAAAATTACATTATAAATATGAAAAAAATTAACTTTTGTGAAGGAATGTGCAAAAGTTCAATTCATAGAGAATATGTGCAAATATGTCCAGGGATGATAGTCCAAAGGATGTTTGTTGATGAAACGCATTGTGAGAGATGTTTATACTTTATACTTCAATGTAACGTGGGGCTGGGATGGGAGTTGGTAGTGGTCCTGAGCGTTGTTGATAAGGGAAATAACAGCCAGAGGGAAGAGGGTCAAAGAGTTTGTGTCAGGGTGGAACGTGTCGGTCACACTCTTTCCTGCCTGCCCCAGGTTCCTGGAGTTGTACAGCTACTGCAGGGATAGCAGATTGAAGCCAATTACTTTCTCCACAGAGCGAATGATACGCTGCAGTCATGGCAGTGGTAGCAGCGTACCAGATGGTTAGGATGGACTCGATAGAAGGGCACCATCATTGTCTTTGGCAGGATGAACTTCTTCAGCTGCCGCAGGAAGCACATCCTCTGTTGAGATAGTATAGTATGTCATGAAATAAAATGCCATAAAAAAGTCCGCTCTAAGTCCAAGCAAGTCTGACCTGCGGCTATTTGCTGCATGTCTTCCCTCTTTCCCGTCTATAGTTGTCCTGTCTATTAAAGGCTAAAATGCCCCCCCATCAAAAAAAAAAATAGTCATAGAATAACATGGGAAAATGTCAATAAAAGTCATAGTATAGCATGTAAAAAAAAAAGTTGGGAAAAAAATGTCATAGGGTTAGTATGTTGAAAAAAGTAGTCAAAAAAGTCATAATATAGTATGTCGGAAAAAAAGGTATAGTTTAGAATGTGGAAAAGGCCATAAAAAGTTATAGAATAATATGTCAAACAGTCATCAAAGTCATATGTTGAAAAAAAAAAAGGCAACAAAAAGACAGCATAGTGTGTCAGAAAAAAAGTCATAGTATGTAATAAAGTCATAGTATGGGAAATATGTCCTCAAAAGTCATAGAATAGCATGTTGAAAAAAAGTAGTCAAAAAAAGTGACTGTCGAAAAAAGTCATGGTATGACAAAAAAAGCCATAAAAACGTCATGACAAAATCAAAAGTCACAGTATAGCATGTCGAAAAAATGTCATAGTATGAGATAAAAATGTAATATAGTCGTAGTATGAGATACAAAATGTAATAAGGTCAGTCGTATGGGAAAATGTCATCAAAAGTCATATATATAGCATGTCAAAATATATAATAGTTGAAAAGTCATAGTATAGTATGTTAAAAGTAAAAATGACAGTGTATGTCATAAAAATGTTTAAAAAAAATCATATACCTAAACAATTTTAGTAGAGTATGCAATACAATATTCATAAAAAAGTGAATAACAAATGTAAAAAGAAATCAATCATAAAATAGTTTTTCATAAAAATGACAGTAAAGAATGCCATAAAAATGTAAACAATAAAAATCATAAAATAGTGACGATAAAAATGTCATAAGAAGTGGCCGGGTTGGATCAGTGGGTAGAGCAGGCGCACATATACTTGGAGGTTTATGTCTCGACGAAGAGGTCCAGGGTTAGAGTCTGACCTGTGACGATTTCCTGCATGTCTTCCCCCTCTCTTTCCCCTTTCTCACTTAGCTGTCCTATCAATTAAAAGGCGGAAAAGCCCCCCAAAAAAATCATCTTTAAAAAAAAAAATATATATAAATGTCATAAGAAATACGTAAAAAATTTACAAACCATTTAAATCCTAGCTCATAACTTGACCTCCTAGGCGTGATTGCCCGTGTACGTTCGATCACAGGTTATTAAAAAAAAGCAGAGCACATCCAGCAATAAACACCTCACATTACGTTCCATCTACTTGTAATTGGACAGGTATGAATAAACCACATTTTACTGTCTGCTGTTAAAAAGGGCTAAGGCCTAATTCCTCATTCAGGCTGGAACGCTGGTTGGTTTGAGGCGGTTGTTACATTGTGCTTCTCTTTACTTAGGCATTTAGCTTTTTGAAACACCTGTGGCCTTTGTGCCAGTAACCACCGTTGAGGCTCGTTTTCACTGAAACAAGATTTTGTATGCCACCCACTGAAGTACACATATTTCTCCTAAAAACTATTATAATCTTTCAGCATATTGTTATTCAAGTGGCCTGAGAGAACTAGAAACTACACTTCTGCATCTTCTCTGGGATTCCTTTTGAGGCTTTAATAAATCTAGCCCATGACAGGAGACTTTGTTCATTCACGGGTCATTTCAGAGACATTGTGTTCCTATTGGCTGTTCTCTTTACATGCATTGCCCGTGTAAAAAAAAAAAAAAAGACAGAGCCTACTATTGGCTGTTCTGCACATGCATTGCCCGTGTGATAGAGAAAGCTGAAGGTAGAGGTCTCACTCTACTTCTACTACTGGTTTTTGCATTCTACCCACTGCACATTTAATATTATAAGATTGAGTGTTTTAATACAATTATTAAAAAGTAGTTATTAGTTTTTCGATGACTTTAAAAACCTTTCGGCATATAATTAATTGCATTGTTTTACAGTAAATTAACGGTAACAGTAAATTTAACCACACAACAGTATAAATGAAAAATGAATTAATTTAGCTCTACTGCAGCCAGCTACAATACTTTTCTATTTTCTTTTCGGGCATTTTAGGCCTTCATTTCCATAGGACAGATGAAGACATGAAAGGGGAGAGAGAGGGGGAATGACATGCAGCAAAGGGCCACAGGTCGGAGTCGAACCTGCGGCCGCTACGTCGAGGAGTAAACCTCTATATATGTGCGCCTGCTCTACCAACTGAACTAACCCAGCCACGCCAGCTACAATATTAAAATGCAGCTTACATGTCACTGCATGGATGTCAATTATAATCTAATATATAATAAATTGAGTATTCACTATGCATTTGTTGTTACATTAAGTGCATTTTTCTTGAGAATACTTGCATAGTTTCACTAAAGTAAGATTTTGAACGCAGGGCTTTTAATTGTAACTGAGTACTTTTAAATTGTGGTATTGCTAATATTACTTAGTAAAAGATCTTGACACTGAAGACATTACAGACATTACAGAAGGTGACTGAAGATTGTTTTATAGTAAGTCATTAAAATGTTTTTCGTCGATAACTGATATTGTATAATGGCCATTGGTCAAAATAGTGAATATTTTATATTGTTGCATGCCGAATGGTAACCAATTAGCATTTCTGAAATGGGAACAAAGGATGTAGCAAGGTGAAAGGTTTCAACCATTGTATGGCAGCAAAACAGGACAGCCTTTTGGACAGAATTAATTCAGTGCGCTGTACTTTTCTCTTCTAGGAAGTAGTGGAAGTTCAGACACTAGAGATGGCTGAAGTACCAGTGCCCAGTGAAGGAACGGTCCTGGACCCTCTAGAAGTAAGCTTATTCTTAATGTCTTAATGATGCGGATAGGTTTTCAATGTAGTGAGTCTGCGGGACCCATAGGTGGTCATTTAAGTGGGTCCCAGACAGTCCTTAACTATCCTCCTGGATATATAAGCCCTTCCTACAATGATTGTGGACCATCCACATTTTTAAATCTTTGTTTTTCTACATGATCAAAAATCGTTAAAATCATCAATCATTAACCTTTTTATTTAAATCCATCTGAAAAATTTGATTAGACAAACATTTACAAAATTCACGGTTGGGTACATGTCACGGTTTTCGGTTCAGTTAGGTACGTTTTTTGGTAAAGGGCCCACCTTTTGCCAATTTCAACATTTTCATTTATTTTGAAAGACTGGTTTAGATCACAAGGAACACTTTATTATCTTTATCTTTATAAATCTTTATTAAAAATAATAGGTTTTCTAATAAGTGCAAACAAAAACTGCAGCTTTAGTTTTATAATAAACTGTCCACAACATCAAGTGAAGCATGAGCTCAACCAGCACTTAAAAAAAATTTCCTAATGGAAATAGTATTTCCACTTAAAAATGGGTATTTTAAACACGGTATTTTACTATAAAATGAAAAAAATGTGGCTGCATGTTTTCTTTTCTCCCAAAAAAAAAAAGTGCCCGTGTGCAACATTATGTTGCCAACAGTTGGGAATTTACAGTGTTGCTGAAATCATACGCTAAACGCACATCCTCCAAGACTGCATCTGTCGCTATAAACCCGCCCAATGCATTATGGATTGGTTTGTTTTTTAGGCTTTTTAAATGAATGCTCTTCCCTACCAGACTCTCTTCTCCATAGACACACTGGCGAGATGTCTACGTAAATGCACCCTAATATTGGAAGAATTGCTGCTACCATAAGCTACACGTGTTGCTCAGTGCCCTTTATCCACCACTTTTTCCCATCATTATCAGGTAACACTAAATCCATAATGTTCTCATACAGCAGACCGACAGAGACAGACTGACAGCTGCACACAGCACTTTGTCCGTGCCAGCCAATTGCGGTTTCACTATGGCGCAAGGCTTCCCCCCCCCCAATAACTAAGTTTTTTTTCTAAACAAGCCATTTGGACTGAAATCTGTGAGGCTGAAATTAGACGAACAACATGCCCAGAACCGTAACCAGTGTGTGCGCACAGTTTTCATACCTCTTGGGGACCTGTCTTATGCGCACGTTTTGTTGGTTTATTTTTAGGATTTCAAGACAGGTTTGACAATGTAGCATTATCAGGGAAAAAACTGGGTGCATCCCAAGGACGCATGAATAGTGAGTTTACTACGTCCTTTAAGATTTTAATGCGTCAGAGATGCAGGACGCGTACCAATCAACATCACTGGTCTTATGTTATATCACATGCTGCTTGTTTTATGTGTATTTAATACAATACATATGGAATTATTCTAACGAGTTTCAAATTGTTGACTTCCAGGATGAGGAAGGCCTTTTAGCGTGGTGGAGAACAGTAGGGGGTATGCTTGATATTGACAATGTTTTGTTGATTTATTGGGGAACCTGCTGCTTATACGCTATGACTTGTAGTTGTAATCGTTCTTTCGTGTGTTAGGCTGGGATGAGTGGAATCAGACCAACCAGAACGATGAACCTGAAGAGTAAGTGCATTTTGAAGTTATGAATTTGCTTGTAGAATTTATTTTGTAAGGATTAAGAGCTGCACAGGCCAATATTAACAGAAAACATTGTATCACAATACCATGGCTTAAATCCCAGACAATCTACTATATATTTACAGTAAGACATTTCTACCTTAAAAAATAGTTTGCTTATCCTTAACAACTAAGGTTGACACATTACTCATCTTGTCTACAGAACTAACCTTTACCAAAAGCGTTATATACAATACATAAATGGTTCTTGGTTGAAAGTTATTTAGGTCCTTTTTTTAAACTTAAATTTGCATTATAATCTAGTGTTTTTCTTGTAACATTTTCCTTGTGTCCTTGTCTCAGAGTGGTGGAACAAGCAGCTGACCGTGTCTTCATGGCAGCTCAACTTTTTGTTCGCTTCTTTAACCAGCGCGGCGCCTCACTCCAGCAGCGAATCCTGGAGCTGCTCGCTTTGGCTGATTCAGCTGACGTTTTCCATAAGAAAACCGTCAAGGCCTGTGTCGGTGGTGGGGTGGCCAGTGTTGCTGGGTCTATCACTACAATCACTGGCCTCATTTTGGCGCCCTTTACAGCGGGAGCATCGCTCATCGTCACTGCTGTAGGCATTGGTGTAGCTACGGCAGGTGGGGTGGCGTCCGCTTCAGCCAACATCACTGACACAGTCCATTCAAAGACAGACCGCAAGAAGGTGGAGCAGACGATCAAAGACTACGAGGAGGAGATGAAGGACATCAAGGAGTGCCTAGAGTTTTTGCAGGTGAGAAGATATAAGACAGGTTTTCAGGCAGTTTGTCAGTTGCATGCAAATCTTTAAAACATACTACTTTTTTGATATTGTGATCATTTTATTCGTGTTCTTTTAGCTTTGAGTGTGAGAAATCATATTCACCTTGTGTGCATAGATAATACCGCCCCCTTTTATACACGACAGAGAACTGCAATATTGTTCCACTAACATCTCGAAACAAAAGTCTAAATTGTCTACTTTTTTTTTTTGTTCGCACCTGTAGCGAATTAGGCAAACTCGGCCATCTTTCCAAGTCGCCCAGAACCACATTCAGCATCTCGGTATAATTGTGTTTAACGAAACCAGGGGTCTCCAACCTTTCTTCATCTAAGGGCTACTTTAAAAAACTAAAGTGGCCAAGAGCTACTTGCATCACATCACTTACATTTATTTACATAACACACATAAGCTGAATGAAGCTACTGTTTGTACAAGTATGAAATTGCAATACCCAAAGCTTATGATATGCTAATACTTCACATCAAAGTTCATGACTATTTTACACTTCTTTTAGCCCATATAGTTAGCTACATCACTGAAAATATTCCCATCAAGGTCCAAGAAACATTACCACTTTACACTTCTGTGGCTCACAAAGTTAACTACCTCACTTTTAATATCGTGGTCATTTTGTCTCTCAGTTTGCCAACCTATTGACGAGCTAATGGAGACCTGCTCCGTGCTGACGGTAGCTCGCGAGCTACTTGCTGGATACCCCTGTTTTAAACTGTACACTGCAATCTTGGTTTTCCAGCCTTGTGCCAACTATTAAAACGCAGTTTATCATTCTAACCAAAATCTAGAGCAGCAATTTGACGTGATAATCTGCATAATGATAAAGAATTGACAACCACAAAGGTTTCCTTTTTCAATCCTACCATTTACCAGTTTGGTTGGTAAACCAATCCTATTTGTTAATAAATACTGCCCATCTGCAGTTTTAGTAAAAAAAACAAAAAACAACTATTAATCCTAATGTAAAATCTCTTATCTACCTGCCAGGAAGGGATGGAGACGCTTGAGGAGTGGAACTTTGAGAAGTATGTTGAGAGCATCGCACAGAAGCACCTTAACAAGAACGTTGAACATGTAATGAAGGAGGGCGGGCGTGCCGGAAAGGCTTTAATGATCAACACCGAGAGCCTGATTAGTACCGTTCAAGTCCTCAGTGTTGCAGGGGGTGCTGCTAAAGCCGCCCAAGTGATGAGCGTTACCACTGGAGTTATGTCGGGTCTCTTCCTGGCTCTCGACATCTTTTTCCTGGCAAAGGATACCATGGAGCTAAAAAAGGGAGCCAAGACAGAGTTTGCTGCTAAGATTCGAGAGGTTTGTAGGGACCTGCAGGATGGGCTGCTGGAGCTAAACCGCATCAAGGAACAGCTGCAGAAAACCATTGATGGAATAGAGGTGGAGGTAGACGAGGGGCGAAGAGGATGAAGAGCTTTTAAGGTCCGAGTTAAAGAAACTCGCAGAATTTGACGAATGAAGGCTGGTTAGAAAACCAAACCAAAGCCTGTCTTAATCCTAACACCACAAACCCAAGCAAATCTTGACAGTTAGACAAAAACAGTCACTCAATTATCACTGTAATTGTTTCTCCCAAGAGCGTTTTCCCTAGGTTTTTGGCCGGGAGTTTAGGGGTCCTCCCTCAAAAAAATGTGATGTTTTTCAATAAATAAATAAAGAAATCACATCATATTGGGCCATATCTGTGTGTGAAACATTGGAAAAGCTAGAGCAGATTAACTCTGTGCGCACGCACACACACACACACACACACACACACACACACACACGGTGGATGCAGGAAAAACCGGAGAGGAGACGTACGCCATGACCTAAATTGAGGACAGCTACGCTCGTTATTGTAAGTGCAATAAGTTAGTTAAAGTCCAATAAGTGCTTTATGAAACTGTATAAATGTGTGTCCCAGGCCGGGATAGGAAATTAAGAAACAGAAATGTTCAAATTTGATTCATTCAATAAATTATTTTTTGTCTTAAATCCACCAGCTGTTTCCATATTACACCAGCATACACCAGCATGTGCAGCATCCTGAACCTTTTTGGGTAAGGTTACTAGGAAAACTCAGCCCAGAGTAGTTTTATTCTCCCCGAAACAAGTTTCCTTTTATTTTTACCGTCCCTCGCAACTTCATTGCAACAAAAATACAAAAAGACATCGCAACTTTTATCGCAATCTTTTACAAAAGCTGCCGCAAATTCAAGCATTTTGGGCCGCAACAATCTTTAAAAAAAAAAAAAAAAGGCTGCAAAATCCTGGAGGGATTAATAAGGACGTGATCACCTTGTGCTCACAGACCAATACATTGATGCGTGCATGAAGGACAGAAAAATGTAAACAAACCTGCCTGTCTGGTACCTTTATGCAAACGCAAAACAACCGAAACCATTTTTCTTGTGAATAAGGATCAATCCAAATACAAACTTGAGCACATTCCACGTTGAGCTACTCCAAATACAAGAACAAAAATGGGCTGGGTGTAACTTGATAGGCTGGTGACTGTTTCAGCATACAATCTACCTAGTGCAAGCTAGGACAGTTTCTGATCTTACAGAACACCCTGATCTGGAATATGTGCGTCAACCAAACAAATTCATTAAGTTTGTAGGAATTTGGTTTCACATTTCTTCACGTCAATACTCACATGCCCATATGTTAATTGGATGCGTTTTTGGTTGAATCTCGATAGAAGAAAACTCCCCGTTTGTGCTTTCATGGACTGTTTTCTGGCTGAGTCACAACAAAGGAATAGTAAGAAATTAGTACTAAAAAAAGACTAACTTTCGAAGATTCATCTAATGCAGATTACTGAAGCAAGGACTGTAGATTTTATCCAGGAACCCTTAATCTTTAAGAAGGGATCTCTTTGCGGTCAGTATGGACAGCAAGAATATTTACAGAAACCAATAAACCTTTAATGTACACATGGGATTGCAAGATAAACTTGAAAAATGTGTTGTATTTTCTCATCCTCTTAGAGACAACTTTGTCTGGGTCAGGAACCCGTGCTGTTGTGGGCCACTTATAAACTTGATACAAACACTTGATCTGATACTGCCAACACAAATAAACTACTGTACCCAAAATGTTGTCACTACTCTATGACACTACTCTGACCTCTAAACCCTCACTCTCCACTGGGCCAGTGCAGTGTGAAAATACACTCTTTCTGCTCCCCCCTAAATAAATTGCTTTATGTGGTCATATTTTGGCGGCTGGGCCATGCTTGAGGCAAATTGAATTCCCTTATCCTTGTAAGTGAGATTATTAAGCCTTTCAAAGATCAGACCCAATCCATCGCCCCACAAATCAAGATGCATAAAGCAATGCAAGTTTATGGTCTTCACGCTTCCACAACCACATCGGACTATGGCTCATGAAATACAACCGGAGGGAAGAATGTTGTTAAGCAATAGGAATAGTACGTCTTGCTGGGTATTAACCTTGTGCAAATGTCTGAATAATATGTAATGAGCGCTACGGGGATCCTACAGTCAAAAGGTGGAGTTTTACCACTTTAAACCTCTGAGGTCTGAGAGCATTTTTACATATCTTCTTGAATTCTCCTTTTATGGGTATTTGCATATAACCTGATCCCCATGGGCTTCATATCAAAATGTTTCAAACAAACTCAGCTTTCTGTATAGTTACGCCCAAAATTGTGTCCAGAGCAATGTATAAAAGAGATCATTTGGCCCTGAAGCGGAAATATTTCTCAAATCTTTTGTGAAAACATACCTACACTTAATTGTTTTGGTGCTTCAAATGCGTTAACAAAAGTCTTGGGTTCACAAAAAGTAATGTAATATATGAATTAAAGAGTAAATAAATGTCTAAAATGAAATTTTGTAACATTGCTTTGTGAGTAGGAGTATTGTCAAACATCGCTTGGACACCCCGGTGCGTCTTTTGTCCTCAGAGGGTTAAAAGGATCGTTACTGTTATATTCCAGGTGCTCTACAGTAAGAACATGTACTGTGTGTAAGAGTAATCTATGTGGTTTCTAAAAAATTAAAGATATTTCTTTTAAGTATTATTGTGTGTTTAATACTCATTTATATATATATATATATATATATATATATATATATTTTTTTTTTTAAGTTTAATAATTAATAATGTGTTGTGTAAAAAGTAAGTGGTCTTCTTACACATCCAGCAGAACCACAGCAACATGGGCACCCATTGGAGTTGTATCTCTGGCCATCTAAATAATAATAAGGAGTAGTGAGACTTAATTATACAATCAATATACAGGCTGGAAAAATCAAAAACATTTTAAAATCCAACTTAAAGCCAACAAATTACACAGGATCATTTGATTCAATGTTAGTATTTTAAATCATGCATGTTCAACATAACATGAATACATAAATTCTCCAGGACTCATTACAAATTGTGCAACTCTGTGAAACAATACATGAGGTACTTAAATGTAAACATCCACCCTTAAACAGAATTAAGAGACTTTCATGTTTGTTTGTTTTAAAAGCTATATCACAGTATAAGTAATTTTATTATAAGATTGACTTTACCAAAGTATGTGACGTAGCCCATATGCTCCAATTGACTGCAAACAAGTAATATGTGGATTTATGGTCTGAGGTCTAGCACTTCATGCTTGGACCCCAAACTTTTGCTTTGAAAACATTACCCCAGGCCAGAAGAACATAAATAAAGCATTTACAGTAAAAGTAGCACTAGTAATGCAGCTAAGAGGAAACTTTGATCTATCTAACCTAATTGTTGATTATAACATGGTGACTGACTGGAAACTCCCACTTGACGGATTCAGTTACTCACCAGTAAATGTTCACAAATAAAACACAAGAATTAATTTATATTTCCTTTTCTTAAAATAAACCGCACGCACATGGGTAACATGAACCATTTCCCAACCTAAAAAGATTTCCTTGATTCTTCTTGTGTGACCCATAAAGAACCTGCCCAAACTTGTTTATGGCACTGCTCAAACATTGCTTTACCAAAAGCATCTCCTAGCTATTTACTCCTTTTGAATAGCCTTTGTTCACAAAGTAAACACACATGTATTCTTAAAAATACACTTTAACACAGCATATATTGATTTGTCTTGATATAGCAATTACTTTCAATGGACATATGGATAATGATTTTTATTTTTTCCTTTTGTTCATTTACTTTATGATGTACTTTGTGATACAAACTGAGTAATCCCTGAGGGCAAACAGTGAATGTTGCCTACATATAGCCTACTGTTGAATGTATAAAATGAACAAGTTGGAAGCAATGATGTCTCATGTTCCGACAGCTCATGGCGTCAAAAATCTTAGAATGAATAGGGTTAATCAAATCAATCAATCAAAAAAGAAAAACTAAATTTATTTATATAGCACTTTACAGCAACACCGGTATCCAAAGTGCTTTGCATCAGGAATCAAGTATAAACAACATATACAATAAAAAGAATGAAACATAACAGTAAAATCAGAAAAGGTTACAAAGAAACAGGAGAGTGAAATTGTCACACCATTACTATGTATTAAAAGCCAGTCTAAACAAATAGGTTTTGAGTTTGGACCTAAAAAGAGCTACATCCATAATAGTGCGAATATCAGGGGGTAACTTGTTCCAGAGTCTCGGGGCAGCAAGGGCAAAAGCCTGATCACCTCACCGTTTATACCTTGACCTTGGGACTTCTAAAACCAGCTGATTTGAAGACCGCAATGACAAGTTGAAGGTGTGAGATGGAGGTCTGATTCAGACCAACATAAAGAGCGTTATAGTAATCCTACCCAACCTTGAACTAATAAAGGCATAATAGCCTTTTCTAGGTTGTGCCTGCTCAGGAAAGGCTGAACTTTAGCCAGGAGACAAAGCTGGAAAACGCTCATTCTAACAACATTACTGATCTGCTTATCAAAAGTAACCCCCACATTTTTGACAGCTGACCTAGTGTATGATGCCAGACCTCCCAAACTCAAAGCTGGACCATTTTGCGTGCCTGAGGTACTGAAAATACTTTGTTCAAATTAAGAAAGTTTTGTGAAAGCCACAACTTAATATCATTAATACAACTAAGCAGGGAGTTTAGTGCAACACTGTTATTTGCTTTTTTAGGCAAATAAATGTGCAAAGGTTGTGCCTGCCTAGAATAGCCCCTAAAGGCAACATATATAAAGAAAACAGAATGGGGCCAAGAATGGAATCCTGGGGTACCCTACAAGAGAGAGGAGCAGCTGACGAGGAGAGGTCACCAATCAGGAGAGAAAAGCTCCTATTTGCCAAATAGGAGCTAAACCATTTAAGTGCCGAGCCTCGGATGCCTACACAATGATCAAGACGAGAGAGGAGGACTGCATGGTCCACTGTGTCAAAAGCCGCTGTGAGGTCCAAGAGCACTAAAACAGTAAGATTCCCAGCATCTACAGACAAGGCAATATCGTTGTGTACTCTCAATAGTGCAGACTCAGAGCTGTGAAATGGTCTTATTCGTTGAGCATTATGCTTTGATAAAATAATTTTAGAAGTGTCTTTTTAAATGTAGACAAAGGCTCAGTAAATGCATTTTAAGTCAATTGTAAACTAAAATGTTTGATGAGTTTTACTGTGCATAAGTAAACCTCTCTCTTTTTTTCTGCATTGATAAAATAGTATACTGTTTAGCAGTATACTCGACAGAAACACAGACTTGCTTTGTGGTTGCACATTTGTTTGTGTCAATGTATGAATTCTATTCCAACATGTCTGTCTGGTTTTGTGAACAGACAGATAAACCTGTCAGGATTAATAGATGTTGACAGGTGGCCAAAACACTAGAAGAATTCAGCTGCCTGCCATTTACTAGGGCTGTGGTGATAAAAAAATGTTCTTACCGCAATAAAGAAGCAACACATCACCACATTATGGGAGAAACCCGCCCCACAAAAAAATCTTACACCAACTGTTTCCTTTCTCTTTCTCTCCTCGCCTTTGATCCATTTCACAGACAGGTCAGAAAGCTCTTGTCAATGAAGAAAAAAGAAAAATGGTGTTTGCCCATAGACTGTATAAAGTAGGTTTACCAAGGGCAGGGCAGAGCAGAGGCTCCGTAGCATAGCAGGCTAGCAGCTAAGGACGGAGAAAGGGTGAATCGGCAGTATGCTAACTTGGTTCTCTCTCTACAGTACCAAAATTAGCTGCTCTGTTTCAACTATTTTAGGCTACAAAAGTGCATGCAGGCTAAAAATTCAGTTTTGTCAGGTTTTCGCTACGAGCAGAGGGACACTTGTGCACTGCAAAGTGCAATTGTAAATCACTGCAGTCAATCTCCCTTGCTCAGAGCTTAAGTGAGGAAAAACTTCTTTCTAAAGAACTGGGGATGCACAGATACCACTTTTTTAAGACTAAGTACAAGTGCATTTGGGTACTCGCTGATACCGAGTACCGATACAAGTACCTAATAATTCTTCTGGGGTCCGAGGGTGTTTTTAGACACAGATGATTTTGGCCTGCTCGGATATTGTTGTCAATTAGAACAAAGCAGTATTACCAAATGATCATGCCTTTTGTCTTTTGAAAGGTCAGTGCCCATGGGCTGGACATTTTCTTGAGCTAGTGTCTGAGCTAAAATAAATCATATTATTCCTGATATCAAAACACTGTGAAGATGCGAAAGATTAAGAAAGCCAATGAGGTCATTCATGTGCATATTATATTAATATACATGTGGATTTACCGCTCCAGCAGAGAGGATGGCTTGTTTACACCAGCAGCTAAGTTTACAAGACTTTGACATTGAAAGACTCGTGGCTATATAACTTCATAAACCGACTACAACCCGAGAGCTTTTGTTTAAGCTTGTATGTAAAAAAAATTTTTACGGGGGCGGCAGCAGCAGCGTGAGGACGGCGCCTGTAAAAGAAAACATAAATTTCCTACCTATCCCTTGCTGCCACTGGGAAAAAAAATTCCCTATCGACCCATGACCTCAACTGACAACCAACCAGAACCAAACCATTTATTTTTTTTTATGCCTGGTCACAGCCCTACATCCAGAAGGATGTTTGATCAACTGATGAGCTTGCTTAAAGGGGTGATAGAATGATTATATAGGGTATTTTACACTGTTCCTTATGGTCTCCTAATGGGGTATGTAACATTGGTTGGGCTGAAAATGGCCCAGGTGCTATTGTTTTTTTTTGGCCCTTATGCATCCTTGTGTAATGGCTCTATTTGGAACGACAGCTTTTCTTCCAAATATGGTATGCTCATGAATATTTAGATGAGCTGCGCGCTGACTGGTTGAGGAACCACATACACAATACATTGGAGACGATACAGCAGGTGCTAGTGATGCACCGATGTGAAAATTGTGGCCGATACCGATAACCGATATTAATATTGCTGTTATGGCCGATACCGATATTTACCTATGTCAATATCTCTGTACAGAAAACACATTTTTATGATAATCAAATATGGAACTATTTACCAAAATGCATTGTTTTTACTTTTGTGATTTATTTTAAGAAATCACTGATATTGGGCACCTTTACCTGTGTGCAAAATATGATTGTCATCAGATTTTCAGAAGAAAAAATAAATATTTATATAAAAAATTTTTTTAAAAGGATACAAGTGTGTCCTGAATTCACACTATGAATAAGCCAACCAGCCAAGAGTATTCACAATAAACACCTAACTCATTTGAGTCACTGTATTCTGTGAACATTGTACAACAGTTCAAAACTTTAAAGTACAGTAGTAGGCCTTAAATGGCCAAAGCCAAAAGTATTGAAAAAGGTAAAATGTGAAAATGGAGGACTGAACAGACACTGGCTTTTACAGTCTTCTGAACTGTAGTACAGTAGCAGTAACTGCCAAGTACTTTAGGGTTAGGCCTAACCCTCAAAATTATAGAAATCGGTGCCTTCTAGGCTGAGATAAGCCAGAAAATGGGTTTTTGGCTCATATGGATGAAAGACACCAAATCCCAGAACGCACTTGCTTCGCTGCTTAGATTCTACTCCCAAGCCATGCCTACTGTTTACAGACCGACAGTGAGGCAGCATTCAACTCAACCCAAATGTGTTTTATTGTCATTTCAACCATATACACGAAACAACATTTCAACGTGGCTCTAATGGTTACACATTTAAAATATATAAAAACGACATACGAAACAAGTGTTTACAGTCCACCAAGCGCTAATGCTAGTATGCGTTAGCTGAACTTTACGTCTGTGTGCAATAGCTAAATGTAGCCGATTATAAACACAGTTGTAAATTTGCGTGAAATGTATAATGGTCGGCATTTACTAGTCACAAACTCCCCCAGCAGTTAGTATTTCGTTGGATACAGGCAGCTAATTAAAGCCCGTGTTGACACAGCCCATCTCCACTCTTACCCGGCGACATGTTTCCACAACAAGAAAAACAGCTCTGAACTCGCGATGGGAGTTTCGTTGAAGTTGGATGTAGTCCAGTTTGTCTAATGAGCAGACACTTGCAAGCAGCATTGATGGAACAGGTGGCTGGCTAGCATTAGCTTTCCACCTAGCTAGGTTAGCTATACTCCAGCCCCAGTTTGCATTTCACCGCTCAGAATGTCCCCCCCCGGGCTGCTGCCCGCCCCGGCCACTGCTGCCCGCCCCGGCCACTGCCCTCTCCGGCCGCCGCTGCTGCCCGCTGTTAAATACGGCAGGCCGCAGCAACCTCTTATTTCCGAACATTCTTCTCTCCCCCGCACACCGAGGGCCGGTGGTCTACAAAATTTTCCAGTGTCCCACTTCGCCGGCAGATTCCGTCTGGCAAAAACCAACATCCCCGCCCCCAGACTCGCTGCTGCTGCTGCTTCTTCTGATTTCGGCAGTAGGCCTATAGACGCCGTTAAGCGTATTACTGCCCTCCACAGGTCAGATTTAGATCTAAATTCTCACAAATACACAGGAATGATTCACATCAGCCCTATTCATCGGCCCTATTTTGACATCGGAACGATACCGATATGTAAAAAAATGACCATATCGGCCGATATTATATCGGTGGCCGATATATCGTGCACCACTAAGCAGGTCTCATATTTAAGACACAAACACACACACACACACACACACACACTGCTGCCCTGCGCACAGCGCGCACACACACACAAACATAGACACTCTGTTATATGCCCAGACATGCCCAGGCGCTAGCCGCAGCGGCCGAGACAAAATAAAAAAGTTTTGACACTTTCATTATAACTAGTGTTGTTCTAACCTCCACCAAAGAATCACAACTCACCTTGTAGCTAGTAAGGCGGGGAGAGCGAACCCCTGAAAGCCTGTCCTCTGCCAGTGCCTCTGCAGCGCTGCGTTAGATCCACAACTCCCTCTCGTCCGATATACTCGTTCTAAACCCTTTTCTCTGGGCCAGTAGACTATTGCGTTGTACAGTCTGCAACACTGCATTTACGACCGTGGTTCTTTTTCAATATCCTCGCAAAACCTCCAAACTTTCTTCTTTTCTAAAGTACACAGCGCAGCTCGTGTGTGAGATCCTGACACAGCTCCAGCTCAGCGGGTCTGTGAAGGGGGAGAGGCCGACAGGGAAGGCAGCAAACCCGGCCGGCAGCCGCCGCCTGTCCCGGCAGATTTTGGAGCTTGTGAAGTCCGACACTGTCTTACCAAATTTGCAATTAGCCATCAATTTTCATAAAACGGCCCATATTTGAGCTTTACATAGTTGATTTCTCGCATTAAAAAAAAAGGGCTCAGAAGTGAATTTTGTAATGGAATAGCAGAGATCTGCACGACCTAGATTTAGAAGACTAACTGACCTCAGATCAGTTAGTGGCCTAGTATGTACATTTTGGGGTGAAAAGATAGAAGGTAGAGCCAAATGAGGAGGATTTGAGAAGTTGAAGTCAACTTTTAGCTTTGTTCAGATTTGCCCATTTTCAGAGGCAGTTTCAAATTGTGAGATTTGCAGAGGAAAGAGGTGTCAATGGGATTTTGAGCTTCTATGTATGTCCTAGTTACCCACTAAACTGTCATTTTTCAACTATGACAGGGTAAAAATGGTTTTGCATTCTATCACCCCTTTAACGCACAGGTTCAAACTACATGTTGAGATTTGGGAGGTGTGCACTGACCTACAGTTACCCAAAGCATTCTTCACAGGGTACTGTAGGTTTTGATCCTGTGTATCTCCACAGAAACATTATTCAAGCTTAAGGACGCAGGCCTACACAGAGGTAGTCCTGAGGTGCAAGATGGCTGTGAAATAGTTAACACACTGAGTCATCAGTGTGTTAACCCATCTGGAAAATAAAGGGAATATTTTAGTATCTCCAATGATTACAGAAATGTTGCCTTGACCATCCAACATGATGAAGACCATGAAGAGTTTAGATTTTATCTAGTCCTCTGGTGGAGAAATAAATAACTGGATTCTTATCAGAGGTACACCTACAGTAAATAGTGAGGACAAACACTGCAGTAACTTGTGTAAATATTAGAAAGTATGTACGCGGAGCTCTGTAACCAACTGACAGACACACTTTCAACCGCTGAAACACCACTACCTCGTCGTCCTCTCTACACGACTGACAGACACACTTTCTCGGCTTAAAATGGCAGCAACAATCACTAAACACATGGTCCTCTCTAAATTGCTAATTGTTAAATTGCATGCTTCCATTATGAGGAAGTCAAACTTGCGGTTTCTGTCACAGGTCTGTCAAGGTGGTTGTAAACAGCCGTGGCCAGCTTGCCTGGTCCTCTGGTAACGTTAGCAGTTATGGGTGTGATAGCATGCCGGCGTTAGCCAGGACCAGTCGTGATCACTTCACTGGCTGTGTCTACGGTTGCAAAATTCCGGGAATTTTCAAAGTTGGAAACTTTCCATGGGAATTAAACAGGAATAAACAGGAATGAATGGGAATAAACTGAATATTTTTAATATTGCTTTTTATAATACTGTTAGTCTATAACAGGGAACTTAAATGTAGTTGAAAAAACCCCATCTTGCAGCATAATCTTGGTTAAAACAACCTGATTATGCAACTTCAGAGGCCACACCCACTGCACAGATCATTTCTAGAATCCAACATTCTACAGCAGATTGAAGCTGATTGAAGACTACTGCCTTTTACTCAAGTAATATTCTAAAAAGGAGACTAACTTCTACCAAAGTCATTTTCTGGTAAGTGTTGAAGATAAAAAAATGAAAACCATGCTCATGTTTTTGAAAACAATGTTTAATGTAGCCTGCAGCTAAATCTAATCAAGTAACTACACTAATTAGTATTTGTCTGGCTCACACCCTCTCTAGCTTCTAAAGAATCATCAGGTCATATCAGTCATTTAGCATACAAGAGAAAGCTCCTTGTCTCCACAAATGGAGATCTATTGTTTCTGCTTTTGGGGAGCCACTCCCTGCTAGGCCAGCCTTGATTAGGACAAATAATGTGTATTCCTGTAGTTTGGAAACAATTGACATCGCCTCGGCAAGATCCTGTGACCGGGTGTGGCCTCAAGACACATTGATTGGGAACGTACACCTTTTCTTTTGAGAGACATCTGACCAATAGGGAAAGATTTCATTTGAGGAACCACCCAGGTGTAGGGAATACATGTGGAATCCAGAGAAGGATTCAGGGCTTCAACTGTGACCCCGCAAGGGGAAGCCTGTTGTAGTCTGCTGTTTACAGTGTATTGTTTTGTCATGTCGCATGGCTGCAACTGTGACCCCGCAAGGGGAAGCATGTCTTGTAGTCCACTGCTGGCAGTGTTTCATGTTTGATTGTTTTTGTCATGTCGTTTTCATCGTGTTGTTCATTAAACCTTTTCCTTAAAGGGGTGATAGAATGCAAAACCGATTTTACCCTGTCATAGTTGAATAACGACAGTTCGGTGGGTAAATAGGACATACATAGAAGCTCAAAGTCCCACTGACACCCCTTTACTATGAAAATTTCATATTTTGAAACTGCCGCTGAAAACGGGCGAATCCCAACAAAGCTGGAAGTTGACGTCAACCTCCCAAAACCGGAACCTTTGTCAGCCCATGGGTGTATTAAGAGAACGGTCACGCCCCCAACATTTACATAGGCTACACAACTGACCTGAGATCAGGTAGTCTTCAGAATCTAGGTCGCGCATATCTCTGCTATTCCATTACAAAATTCACTTCTGAAACTTTTTGTGCGAGAAATCAACTATGTAAGGCTCAAATATGGGCCACTTTACGAAAATGGATGGCTAATTGCAAATTTTGTCCAACTGTGTGTCGGAATTCGCGCCCGGTGCTGCCTGTGTTGCTGCCTCGCCGCCGACCTGCCTTCCTTCACACACCCGGCCTGCTCTGAGGTACTTGGAGCTCCGTCACGACTGGCAGCCCACAGCACTCCATACCCCGCGCAAAAGTCACCGGTTTTGGATAATTGACTACTAAACGCTGGTGCTCTGACAGAGCTCCAGGGCTTGCAGCTCCCCTCTTCCTGCTAGCTAAATGCCGGTGTATGTGAGAGCGCGGTCAGCGAGCGTGTTACGCCCCAGCAATCTGTTACCACAGGTTCCAGTTAATCTTTTAATGTGTGTAATTATAATGTGTTGAGTTATTTAAACAAACTATTGGGGAAATAAACGCCGCTTGTCCGCGAGTCTCATTGATAGAGCCTGCGGCTGGATGTAGCTCTATCAATGAGAGCTAGCTAGCCTCCTCTGAGAATTCCTCTGGAATTCACAAATATTCATCATCTTGAAATCGGACACCGTTGTTAGCTTTATAAAACCTTTAGGGAGATGGTTGTATAAGTAATTCAAACTGTAAATGTACTCAAATTAACGAAAAGGAAGCTAACTATCCGTGATTTGTAGCTAGGATTGAAGGGACAGTCACAGCTAACAAAACACCTCGTCTTCACAAATATTCATTAACTTGAAATCGGACACCGTTGTTAGCTTTATAAGACATATAGTTAGATTTTGTGTAAGTGGCGTGGACGAAATTCAAACTGTAAATATAATCAATTAAGGCAAAAGGAAGCTAACTATCCGTGGTTTAGCTAACATAGCTAGGATTGAAGGGACAGTCGCAGCTAACAAACACTTTGTCTCCACAAATATTCATTAACTTGAAATCGGACACCGTTGTTAGCTTTATAAGACATATAGTTAGATTTTGTGTAAGTGGCGTGACAAAATTCAAACTGTAAATATAATCGAATTAAGGCGAAAAGGAAGCTAGCTAACTATCCGTGGTTTGTAGCTACACATAGCTAAGATTGAAGGGACAGTCGCAGCTAACGAAACACCTAGTTTTCACAAATATTCATTAAATTGAAATCGGACACCGTTGTTAGGTTTATAAGACATATTTAGATGTTGTGTAAGTGGCGTGACAAAATTCAAACTCTAAATATAATCAAATTAAGGCGAAAAGGAAGCTAACTATCCGTGGTTTGTAGCTACACATAGCTAGGATTGAAGGGACAGTCACAGCTAACAAAACACCTAGTTTTCACAAATATTCATTAACTTGAAATCGGACACCGTTGTTAGCTTTATAAGACCTTTAATTAGATTTTGTATAAGTGGCGTGACGTGTGTAACATGTGGTAACAGATTGCTGGTGTAACAAGCTCGCTGACGGCGCTCTCACTCTCACACAACGGGCCATTTAGCTAGCAGGAAGAGGGGAGTTGAAGGCCCTGGAGCTCTGTCAGGGGCCGCGTGTTGGTAGTCCCTGCTGTGGGCTGCAGCCGTGACCGAGCTCCAAGTACCTCATAGCAGACCGGGGTCTGTGAAGGAAGGCAGGCCGGTGCGAAGAGGCAGCACCGGCGGCTGAACTCCGACAACAGTCTTACCAAATTTGCAATTAGCCATCAATTTTCGTAAAACGCTTAATTTTGGCATATTGCTTTTTTAGATTTTGTTTTCGCTTTAAAAAGTATCAGAAGTGAATTTAATAACGAAATAGCCCGATAAACAATGTATAACTTTGCAGTGTCTGAAATATGAGAGTCTCCCATGTGTTTCTATGTAGTTTGCTCAAACCAATCAGCGCGTAGCTCATTCTGAATATTCATGAGCATACCATATTTGGAAGAAAAGCTCTTGTTCCAAATAGAGCCATATTCACAGGGTAGTTAAGGGCCTAATGAAATATCATTCGGGCAATTTTCAGCCCAACCAATGTTACATACCCCATTAGGAGACCTTAAGGAACAGTGTAAAATACCCTATATAATCATTCTATCACCCCTTTAATCTTTCAATTCGACCCAGCCTCTCCTTCCTCCTCAGAAATCAAACGAACACTTCTTTTTAGGATTTCTTAACATAAGATACTTGTACTTTTACTCAAGTATTGCTTTCAAGTACTTTATACAAGACTGGTGACTACACAAATGTTGACTGAAAAAAAAAACCCTAGTAGTCGTGATAAATTAGCCTGAAGCTTAATGTTTACCTGTTCAGTTATTATGTATGAAGAGGTTAGTTATACAGGAGCGAAGCCAGTCATTGGAGTTTGTGGCAAAACCTTTCACAGTGCTCGTTTTTCATTTTGTGACTTTTGATTGAATAAAATACTTTTCCACTCATATTGCATCATTGAAGTTTTCTTTAAAATAGTGTTAGAATCTCGTTTAATTCTCGTGAACCCAATATCATGTATCGTCACGTAAGATGAGTGTCTCGTCCCACCCCTACAGTTAACGGTAACATGGTTAATCATTAACATCCCTAATTATTACCACGTAACATGACAACCCTTTAATGACACTGAATGCCATAATGTTGTAGTATTTGTGATGCAACACACTGCCAAAGTATTAGGTTGTTACTTGAGTCAATGTTCAGTGCATTAACAAACTTGTGCATGAGTCAACACATCAATATGCGCTAAAACAAATCCCAAGACCAATTTCATGAGAACAGAAATCCTTATCTACCAACCAAACAGGTGTAACACATCACGGACATCAGGGATGGAAATTAGCACCCACCACCAGCCAAATGCGGGTGATTTTGTGTTGTGGCGGGTAAACTCGCTTCACCTACCAGCCACCGTGGCGGGTAAATAAAAATAGCATACTGTTTCACCCGGACACTTTAGAAGCTGCGCACTTTCAAAAAAAATGTGGCGTTACATCCATATATGTCAATGGTTACATCGCAGGCGTTAAGAGGTCCGCTGAGAAAACATCTCAGGAGGAGCCAGTGGACAAAGAGGCGAAAGTCAAAAAACGTTTATTTAAAGAACGATGGAGAAAAGCAGACAATGGGGAGTCCCACGATTGGTTAGTTTACTACGAGACAAATCTGATAATGTACTGCTCTGTATGTCGTCAACACACTTCAATAATAGTTTCATTGTTGGGACTAAAAACCTAAAACTGGAAGCCATAAAAGACCATGAATCGTCCAAATGCCACATCCAGGTAAAAAAAGAGAGCACAGGGAAAAGCAGCCCCGGAGAATACGGCTGCCATGAAGGCACTTACCAGCCTGAAGACGGCCCAGTTGGATAAGATGAAAATACTATTTAGGAAAGCCCACGCAATCGCGAAAAAAGGAAGGCCATTTCAAGATTATGAATGGCAATGCAAGTAAGTGTTTTTTTTTTGGGGGTTTGTCTATGAAATGTTGAAATGTAGATTAAATGCTGAATAAGGTCAGAAGAATATAGCGCCCATGTAACTAATGTCAGTAGCTAGGCTAGTTTATATGCATAAAGTAGCCTATAACGTTAGTGCTATGGTACGATATTTACTTCTAACTGTACTTTTCATTGTTGATTTTTCCATTTTTATTTTATAGATTAGATGAGAAAAAGGGAATTAGCACAGGTAGCACATACGTAAATCGGAAGCAAGCCAAGGTGTTTATTAAGCACATAGCTGCAGCTGAGAGGAAGACCCTTCAGTCAAAGATAGCAGCAGCGAAATTCCTCTGCATTATGTCTGACGGGTCTACTGACACTGCCGTGATGGAACAGGAAATGCTGTATATGCGCTTGTGCAACCGAGGCAATGTGGAGGTCCACTTTGTAGGGATACAGGATGTGGAGAAAGCAGACGGTGAGAACATCGCTCAGGCAATAGACAACATGATGAGGGAGGTCAGTGGAGAAGAGTGGCAGGCCAAGTTGGTGGCATGTGCAACTGATGGTGCGTCGGTGATGACAGGGACACGTAAAAGGAGTAGTGAGCAGGCTGAGAGGAAGTAACATGCACGTCCTGGGTATTCACTGTATGGCACACCGCCTGGAACTAGCTTTCAAGGATGCCATTAAGAGCTGCTCTATGGCAAAACAGATTGAAGATGTGCTGTCAGGGCTGCATACATTCTATTGTAAAAGTGCTCTCAACAGGGCAAACCTAAAGCACAGCTTCAAGATTCTGGGCCAGAATCCCCTTGTACCAACTAGGGTTGGAGGCACCAGGTGGGTTTCTCACCTCTTCAGGGCCATTGACCATTTTTTGAGGGGTTACCAGGGACTTACCCAGCACCTAGACCAGGTAGGCTAAATAACAGAGTAGAGAACTCAAATGTTAAGTTAAAAGGTTAGGTCCGTTTACTGTCAGGAATTTGTTCAGTGTAATTTAATAAATCGAACTAACTTACACCTATAAAACACTTATATAAAAGTGTTAAATTGACTAATGACTTTTCTTTATTAATTTGACTGATTTTGTATAAAGATTCAGTCACCAGATGCTGAAGGGGTGAATGCAGTGCAGAAGAGCAAAGCACGCCACTACTTCCAAACATACCGGGATCCAGCATTTTTCATGTTTTGCAACTTCATGCATAATTGCCTGACTCACCTCAGCAGCCTCTATGGACTCTTCAAACCTCAGCTATCACTGTGGCTGAAGTACACAGCTGCCTGACAGCCACCCAAACAGTGCTCACAAAATACAAAACCAGATGAGTGTCAGAGAACTGAAAAGTTGTGTTAATTTGTTTGCTGCTTAGCTGAATATCTTAAATAAAACAAAACAAAAAGACCTGGGCCCAAGCTGAAAGCCTGTATGAAGGAGCACGAGAATGATGACAGCGTCCTAAACCGTGTCATGAAGGCCAAGTTTGAGCTGCTCGACAAACTCTGCCAGTCTGCAAAGTCGCTTCACCGACATGACCATAGGGATTCTCCAAGCTAAAAGTTAGTGAATCTGAACAGTTGGCCTGACGCAGATCGCTCTAAAGGTATGTATGTGGTTTAGGTTCATACATAACATTTCATCTACAAAGTCATGAAAGCATATAACTCAATGTTGTTTCATTATGTCCGTCTCTTTTTCAGAATATGGTGAATCAGAAGTGGAGGAATTAACTACACACTTCCAGAGCATCCTGACATCCTCGGGGGTCGCTGTTGAGCTCATCCCAGATCAGTGGACCATACTCAAGACCAGACTGTATGAGACGGGAGAGAGTCTCCACATGAAGACCTGGCCAGAAATCAACAGGTCTTTGCAACCGCAGTGCCCCCGACATACTCAGCCTGGTTGACCTCATTCTCACCGTACCAGCCTCTACTGCAGACTGTGAAAGAGGCTTCAATCAAATGAAGTTAGTGAAAAATGACTGGAGGTCCCGTCTTACATCAAGAAGCCTCTGTGACCTACTGACTGTCCAGCTATCCAGTCCCTCTATTGAGAATTATGAGCATCCGGCCTATAAGGCCAGAGTTCATGGAGGGGAAGAAGAACACTCAGGAAAGCACTTCTGAAACTTCAGAATCTGATTCTGATGAGCAGAAGTAAATTGTACTGGGAGGGGGGAGGATGGGTGGAGGAATGTGTTTTTTGTTTAAACTGCCCTACTCATTTAATGAAATGTATATAAGTTTGTGGTTTGTGTATGTATAAGAGAGAAAGAGAAAGTGTCAGTGTTTCATTGAGACTTGAGATTAAATAAACTGCTTAAGTATTGTAGATCTTGTAGTATTAATTTCCACATGCAGTTACACATTGTCGGTTAAAAACAAGAAAGTGGCTGGTAAAAACATTGAGTGGCTGGTAGATTTTGAAATCCACCAGCCACAGTGGCCGGTGGACAAAAAAAATCATGGCACAATATGACTCACAGTCCATGCCATTGTCTATTCTCTTTGTATCGTTTGTTGGTAAAATTCTTCTGTTCAAGAAAGCATTCACTACATATTCACAAACATTAAGCCATGTAGCCTAATTGACTACAATTACTGTTTATGTTATTTATTTTGCCGTTTTAAAAAAAGGGAGGGTTTCTTAAGTGCACAGGTTGGGCAATTTCAAATAGGAAAAGTAATGAATTCATCCCATGACTTAAAATATTAAAATCTCCAAATTTGAGGTATTCGTTTATAGTGATATTTATTAGGGGTGACCCTGAATAGTCGTATATTCGATGCTTCGATTGAAAGAGCCTGATTCGACAGCCAGTCTTTACAGACGAATCTTCGCAGCGCAGTCCAGACCAAAGATTCTGGACGAGACGAGCGTAAACTTGCAGCCACTTGCAATGCGCCGGTCTGCAACGTTCTGAAACCTGCCAGTTTACACCAATGCGACAAGATAAGACTGTGTATCATCTTCATAGCACGACTTTGTCGTTCGTCCTAACTTCCGACTTCCAGGCTTTTTTTTGCAGCTGGATATCATTTGTTGCGTCTAAATATTAAAGTGGATAACGTTAGTTGTAGTGAGATACTTGCTACAGCTGCATTTCTAGTAATGAATTGGCGAAAACAACGTTTTTATTTCTCGATTCACTGCTTTGTTTTAACGACACTCGCTCTCTTCAGTCACTCTCTAGGTCGCCCGACCACATACTGTACTGTCCTTGCGCGTGCCCGATGAGCCTCCGGGCCGGTTCAGACCGCTGCAACTTTCAAAATCGATTTTGTCTCGTCGCGAATCTTTGAAGCTTATAATACATCTTTTTAAAGTGGGTAAATAAATCTAATCGCCCAATGACAGATTTAAGTTTCACTTTCCATGATCAGTGACCGACGGTCGCAGCTTACAGCATACCTTTGCTGGGAATTAAGTCATAAAAAAATTACTAAAAGATCCATTCTATGCTTAGACCCGCTGCCTTCTTGTAGACACTTCAGGTTGATCAGATCACAAACGGTCAAAACTGTTTTTGTGCCACAGGAGAACTGAGCACTGTCTAACACTGACAATGACTGTTTACACTGACTACCATCTGCACTCCATTACAAACTTACATGTCAACTGCACCTTTGTATTTATTTATGTATAGATGCACAGATATTCAAAATTGAACTGCACCATAGCATATTCCTTGTATTTATTCCAAACAGTATTACATGTACATTAAGCCACTACAACTCAGTAATGTGCAATATCCAGAAGTGCAACACTACTGTTTGAATGATTATTTTCTTAGCTATAACATAAATGTATATTTCTATTTCTATTATTCTTATCTATATTTTTATTTTTCTCTATTTCTAATTACATTTTATTTGCATCCACATGCACTGTTAGGATTGCTACTTCATTTTGTTGTGCAATGACAAATTCTAAAGACATAGGCACAGCAGCATCTGCACTTCCTGCAAGTTCTTAGGAGAAACAACCTGTGTGTAAAGCTACTGGCAGCTTTCTACGACCCTGCAATAGAGAGCATCATCACATACTGGCTCAGTGTGGTATGCTGGCTGCTCAGCAGCTGATAAAAAAGCTCTGCTGAGGGCCACAACACCACACAGAAAATAATCGGCAGCCCTCTCCCCTCACTTCAGAACACTTTCCAAAAGCCATCCAGACTTTAAATCTACATACATAAAGCCTCTGCACCCATATTCACATTTCTCATTAGTGTTTTTACAATCCATTTTATTAATCTGTGCAATATTATATATATTTTTTAATAACTATAGCAACTACCTGCACTTGTTTAATGATGAATGTGAATGAATGTTGTAGTTTGTCTTAAGTTATACGTGGAGGTGTGCAATGTTTTATTTTAAGCATCGCTGAGAGGAGCACTTGTAGTTTCGTTTTATTTAGTGATTCACCGAAATGAAAATTCTTGGCCGAAACCGAAAACCGAAAAAAAGAGGAAACCAAGACCGAAAACCGAAACCGAAACACCTTAAGAAATTAAGCCAATTATTAGTACCATTGCATTTATGGCTATGACTAACTTCACTAAAATCAAGCCATTGCAATTGTATAAATTAATATTAAAGTTTAATCAAAAAAATATCTAGCAGAAATATGGCTACAATCTGATAGTCACATACAGTATACAGTAGCCTAAGAACAGAATAGCTTACCTATTATTATTATTATTTGAGGCACTTTCTTGCAGGATTTCACTGAACATAGACAACGAGGGTGGAGGCCCCTCATCTGGTGCAGAGAGACAAGTCTTTTTTTCTGCGCTCTGATCTCCTGCGCTGGGCGCTGCTCCGTGCGCGCCCAGTCTCCGTCTCCATGCGGGTTCTCCGCATCCATCGCGGCCTGGATCATTTCTCGTGCGCCCTGATTTATTTCCGCATCCAAGTAATGGTCTTTATAACGCGGATCAAGTACAGTCGCGATGAAGTGCAGAGGATCCGAATAGATCTCACTGAAACGTGTGCTGACAGACTCTAAGAGCGTACTTTTCATTGTTTTCACTCCGTGGTCCGTCTCACGGTACAGATCCACTTTTGCGACATGACTGTTGCGTGGTGTCGCGACGTCATATAGCCATGGTTGATGCTCCACGCCCCTAACCAGCAGCTGATTGAACGAACGCGTGACGTGGGTGTGTCTACTCGAGAATTTCAACAGAGTGTCATGGCGGCTCGTTGAGAATACGATCTCGTATTTTACAAAAATAGTTCACCGAAATGTGTTTCTGAAAACATTAAAAGCGAGAAATAGGCCATGCAGTTGCTGAATATGTCTTCATTTCAGATCAACAAAGGTCAGTTTGAAAGATTTTCGTCTACTTCTACTGGATAGTCACGTCGCGTTCAACACGATTCATTTGCATAAAGCTGGGCATCGGCCAGCTTTTTGACGCGCAGCATTTTTTCAAATGTAGCGCCGCCTTCCCGGAATGCTTAGCAGGAGCGTTGAAGTCGCTTGACGTCACCCATAGGAATAGAGCGGGGCGCGACGCGACAGAAGCGTCGCACAGACAAGTGGATCTGCACCGTCAACCTCTTTGCTTAGGAGACGCTTAGCAGGTGGATCGGGTACTGACACACGTGCAGGTCGCGGTTTCTGTTTGCGTCATCACAACATTTTCGGCCGTATTGTTTCGGTGGCCGAATATTCGGTGCATCCCTAGTTTTATTCATTGTAATATAATGACAAAGGCTTCTTATCTTATCTAGACCCAAGCGCTATGTTTGTTTACAAACAAAATCCAGGTAGAAAAATCTTCAGAGTTGCCTGGACTTGCCTACTCAATAGATAGTAGGGCTGCTCGATTATTGAAAAAATCATAATCACGATTATTTGGGTCAATATTGAAATCGCGATTATGTAACACGATTATTTCACATGACTTTGGGGAATGTGTTGCATTTATTAAAAAGACACCTTTCAACAATTCTTAGAAAAATCTAAATTTGAACATTTATTGTACTTTTTGAACTGTTAAAATAAATAATATAACAGATATTCAAATCAAAGTATTCAAGTAAAAATTATAACCACAAATAAATAAGATCAACAATAAAGTGCACTACCACAATCTCTTGAAAAGAAGAAAGGAACATTTTTGGCAAAATATATTCAACAAATTCCAGCTAGTAACTCAGTCCAAGAATATTAAAGGCTGCGCCACCATCAGGCCCCAACATTAACAGCAAATAAGTTAACTAAAATTTAAGACAAAATATTAAAATGATTTAAGTCAATATTCTGGTAGGGCTGCTAATATAATCGCTTAAAAGGTTTTTAGCCAGAAACACCAGTCTGTTAACATGATCTGGTTTAAGGGATGAACGCAAGCAGGTGACAATGTTTCCACTTGTACTAAAGACCCTCTCTGAAGAGGAACTTGTAGCTGGAATGCAGAGGTATTTTCTTGCCAGGTTTGAAAGCCGAGGGTATAGCCTCTGGGATTCCGTCCACCACTTCAGTGGGTCTTCCTCAGCATCCAGTATTTCCCTCTGGAGGTAAGAATGTAGCTCACTAGCTATGGCCTGGTGCTGTTGCTGAGGAGGTGTGACTGTAGTGACCTTGAAGAAGCTGCCTAGGCCCTTCTTCTTCTTCTTCGGAGCATCCTCAGCAGGCATTGCTGCAGTCTCAAGAGGGACATTCTCCTGGAGTGAACAAATTATACATTTGGGAATTTAGGAATTTTATTTTTAACCTGACCGTTGTGGTATTAATGTTCACAATATACACCAACATGTTCATGCACTTAATCCTTTTATTATTATTATTATTATTATTATTATTACTACTACCATGACAGTCTTCATCTCCGCTCTCAGTCTGTCTTCAATGGACCCTCAGTTGTCTTCATGGACATATTTGAGTTTGAACCTTGGGTCCAGGGCAGAGGCCATGTCAAGCAGTTCTTGTGTTGCTGTGTCACTGTACTAGTCATTGAGATAATCTACTATCTTCAGTTTGATGCTTTTGGCAAGGTCCGTATCTTCATCCTGCACTTCCAGTATTTGGTTATTGAAGAGGTGGAGGGTTGGTTTCAGGAAAGAAACACTGACATATTTATCTCCAGAAAGGGCATCCGTGAACTCAACCAGAGGGCTGAGTGACTTGTTGATGGCCTCCAGCACATCAATATCCTGCCATGTGAGGGTGAGATGTCTAGCCTTCCGGTCACTGGAGAAAACCTGGGCAATGGCCTTCTGTTGTTCAAGGACTCTGTCGACCATAGCCTGCCTAGATCCCCATCTAGTCGGGCATTCAGTCTTTAGAGACTGTTCAGGCAGGTTCAACTGCCTCTGAGCCTCTGTCAGAGCCCTCTTCCTTTTCCAACTGTAGGAAAAGCTACTGACAACCTTCTTGCAGACACCCATCGCCCAGTCAATCCTGGGATCCTTCATTGCATTCTCTAAGATTACAACAAATACATATTTAGCATCATTATGATTATCACAACCTTCATCAAAGCATTATTTGCCATTTGTAGTGTGTGTGGTATTATTATTATTATTATAAGTATACTATATAGCCTAAGCTAGTAGTAGTAGTAGTAGACTAATGGTAAAATAAGGCTAGTGTGAAATAAACAATCACATGTCACATATAGCCTAACTGACTTATTATTATCATTATTATTATTATTTATTAGTATTCCTAGTATTGTTGTTGCTGTTGTTTTGCATATAATTAAATCACCACATAGTATCACAAACAGATACTCCGTTTAACACATCAACCCTGATAGGTGGGGCACATCCTAATTTTTAATCCATTTCGTTTTTTCTCCCGTCGGGTTTTATTATTACTGTGACAAAAATTTATTTTGTAAATGAAGAAAGTTAGGGGCGAATACTTTCGCAAGGCACTGTATCATAGGTAACTCCCTATCTTTTTTTTTTTTTTCAAATTCAAAGAGGCTTTATTAGCATGACCATATTGACACAGGATTGCTAAAGCACATAAACAGGGAAACATTTAAACACATTTACATACAGTTGTAAAGTAGGATGCAGACACTCACAATTACAATCTCTCACCTACAGCCAAGTGGAGTCTGTGCCCGAAGCACTGAAGCCTTATCCATCCATTTATTTCAGCAGCCAGCTTTATGTTTGAGGCATTGTCCGAAGTGATGCAGATGAGCTTTTCTTCATTTAAACCCCATGCAGCCAAAGCTTCCCTCAGTCCATTGGCGATGTTTTGGCCCGTATGGTCTTCGGGAATAAACGCCGTTTGGAGGCATTTGGTATTCAAACGGAAATCGGCATCAATATAGTGGATTGTGAGGCTAATATATGGCTCCATGGTTCGGCTAGACCATATATCCGTTGTGATTGCGAAGTATTCTGCTTTGGTCACGTCGTCAGCCACTTTTGCATGGCATTTGTTGAACAAGTCTGGCAGAGCAACTCTCGAGAAATAAGTGTCGAGATGACGCTTATCCAACGTATTGACCATTTTCTTGAATCCAGAGTTGTCAACTGTGCTAGTGGGGCGCATGTCTTTAGCTAAATGATAGGCAACAGAATCAGTTATTTTTTTGTGCCTTTCCGAATTCAACGGATAGGGAGTTGCGCTGTAGAGTGTCTCTTATTGATGCCTGGGTTGCACAGGATGTTGAGGGGCTTGTTGGTCGCAGTTTCTGTTTCTTTATTAGATTTTCATAGGTCACTCGGTGTTTAATTTTCAAGTGGTTAAACAAATTCGTGGTGTTCCCTTGCGTTGCAGCCACTACCATGTAGCAAATCTTGCACGTAGCACGTTTCTGCTCATCGTCGGATTCCGCGAAGCCAAACTGTTCCCAGACAACGGAGTTGGTTTTGCCTTTTTTCCTCACCAATCGCTCCTGTGGCTGCCCTCCTTCTGCCATCTTTAGTTTTTAAATTTCAGCCAGCGGATGACACGCACACGACTTGCCTCCCTGACTGAGTTTACGGCTTCAGGAGGGGCGGAGGGGCGCATGCGCGTGTCATTCAGAGCTCAAGAAAAAATAAGAGTGTTCTTGCAAAACAGAACATGGCAAAATAATCGTTTTTTCTCGATTATACTATTTTGGTGATCGTTGGGAGCCGAAATCTAAATCGTAATCGAAATTCAATTAATTGCACAGCCCTAATAGATAGGGAGGGCACATGTTCACAAGAAACCCTAGAACACAATGGCCGATTCAAAGCAAACACGAGAGCCTGCGCTGTCAATGACAAACCAGTTCTTTGTATCACCGGTCTCAAGTTTCAAATACTAATACATACATGCATACACTCACACACAATCTTAAAAGACATAGCTTTGGTGGTTTGTGTGGAAAGTAGGGTTGGGTACCGAATCCAATACTTTTCTGGGTACCGACCGAATTACGTTGGTACTACCGAGGACCGATTCACATTAAATCAAACCGTGCCAAATTTTGTTAACTACGCCCAAGTTTATCTGTCCTCTCTGCATGTTGACAAAGAGCAGGGCTCCCCACACACACGCACGCACGCACGCACGCACGCACGCACGCACGTGTGCCCCAACGGAACGAAAGGAGACCCACTTCTGACACTTCGATGTGGAACACGTAAAATGACTTAAATAACTACAAGAAGGGCTGCACCAAAAATAAAAATCAGAATTATTTTGGTCCATAGTTAAACAAATCAACAGGGAAAACACCTCGTGCTTTAAAATTTCCTGCAGAACCTTTTGAATTCCCCTTAATGCTTATATAGCATTTTCAGGACAGAACTTGCATTTTGTGTTTGTACTAGAACATGTTTAAAGGATTTAATGTAAAAAAAAAAAAAAAAAACATGCACAGAGCACCTGTCTCTTTTATCTAGTATATAGATGGACTTTGTACCATGAAAAATCACCAATAAAAAGGCTTCTAAACCAAATATTACATAGATGCCACTTTGCTTTAGGAAAAAGGTTATCTGTGTATGTCTACGCTGTATACAGCTGACAGCAGTCTGCAACGTCACAGAGTAAACATACACGCCACTTTCTAAAGCCACTTAGGGCCCTATTTTAACGATCTGAAACGCAAGTATGAAACGCAAAACACAAGTAGCTTTGTGGGCGGATCTCGGGCGCTGTTGCTATTATAACGGCGGGATAAATGACTCTTGCGCCCGACGCAAATCTTAAATGGGTTGGTCTGAAGTAGCTAGGTGTGGTTTGGGCGTAACGTGAAAATAACCAATCAGAGCGTCATCACATTCCCTTTAAGAGCAGGCGCGCTTGTTCCGTGGCGGATTTCTATGATGACGGCGGATTTGCCTGGTGCACGCTAGGGCTTTGACTCCGAACTTCGTTATTCAAATATAATTCGAATATTAAAAAAAATAATGATATTCGAACGACTATTAGCCAGCCCTTAATATTCGAACCTGTTATGGGCATTATTTTTTGTAAATGCGTTTGCTTGTAAACGTTGTTTTCAGTTCAGATTCCGAGGCTTTTTCACGCATTTCAAAATGTAACTACACGTCGCGGCGACGCGACGCCTCTCGGCCGCGGGTCCGGTAGCGTGCATTCCCCCTAATTCTCAAAGAAGGCAGGCTGGCCCAGGGCCAGGCCAGCCTAGCAGGGGTTCTTTCTCCGTCGCGTTCCGCTGTCTCTCCTACCTACACCGGCTCCGCACCCTGTCCCTTCTCCCCTTCCTACCTGCCTGCTCAGTGCTGCTGCGACATGAGAGAGAGCACAGAGGGGAGGGGGCGGCTCCTCAGTCACACAACAGAAGAGAAAGGTGACTGTTTCGTGGTACACTTCGTACAAGGAAATAAAATATTGCTAGGTACAGATTCCGCCGGAGTGTCCAATCCCACCGTAGTTCAACATCACGTCTCCTTAAGTCCTCTAATATTTCCTCATTTATGTCATCAACACATCCATGATTCATGGAAATGTTGTGTAAAACACAACAAGCCACAAAGAACGCTGCGACTTTTTGAGGACTGTACTGTAAAATGCCTCCTGATCTATCCAAACACATGAAGCGCATTTTCAGTAATATTTTTCTTTGTAATTATGTATGGTTTTCAAAAATGTGAACTGCTGTAGATGAGAGAAGTGTATGCGCGTTGTGCACACACTACATTATGGCCAAGCATGCGCCCCTAAAATAGAATCTGAATAACGCGCTACTGACGTTAGACTAGCTCCACTGACTTTAGACCAGGTTTTTCCTGGTCAGTGGCGGAATTGTTTTCTGAAACTGCAAAATAGCACCACGTAACGTTTGCGGCGGAACACACCTCCTCTTTTCGCTGAACCGCCCCCGGGAGCACAAATACATTCCCTAATTTACCGACGTGCGTCTGTGGAGGGAAAAGTCCGCTGTATGTTGGGTGCAAAATAGGAACGATACATGCGTCGGTGTACAAAGGCAATTGCGCTGAGTGCAAGATAGGGCCCATAGTGTGTTATCGCGATGCTAGGTTGAGTTTAGGAAACATCACGCAGGTTGCGTTTAGGAAAAGAAAGAACGTGGAAAGCAAACGTCACACGCCACAGTGTTTCCCACAGATTAGAAAGCAATTTGTTGGGGGTTGTCGCCCCGTATCACCGGGGGTGGGAGGGAGACACGCTTTAGATGCTGTCCTCCTCTCCTACTTATGCCAAAAGAAATCTCTCTCTCTCTCTCTCTCTGACTCGGTCTTTCACTGGTTGAAGCCTGAAAATATTGTATACAAATATTAGTAATAACAAATTAATAACATAACTAATTACACTGGTCGGACTGTTCAGCTCTGTTTCAGACTGATAGCTCCGGTTCAGGCTGGTCCTCATCCTCAACGCGTGCCTTACTCAGCTGCGTTAAATACTTTTCAATACTCATCTGGATTGAAGCAGCAAACATTCAGTGTAGAGTAAAAAATTACATAACATTATTTATAATATGTTTATTTGATTCACAGCTGCTACATATAGTGTTTTGACCTCGACAACCCAACTGCATTTTACCGCAAACTTGCGACTAGTTAACTTTCTAAAGCGGGCACAATCGCTTGTTTGCCAAGAGTCGGGTCGGGACTCCAGCACTAACAAACTGACAATATTGTATTCAGAATATAAAATATTTTTATAGCACTTTTTAATGTGCGATTGTGTAAAGGTTAGGGGTGGTACGGTTCATGAAAAAACATCTGAACCACTCGGTCCGCTTGTCTCGGTTCGGAGCGTGTGTGTGCCGTACGTTTCAACGCATGCGCAATGTAGCCTCGTGCCCGTCAGGTGCCCATATGTGACCTCAGACAGCGTGTTTCCTTTTCGCGCGAAAGAAGAGGCGTAGACAAGTTACCAACAAAACGTACAGCGAAAGACGTTTCAGGCCGTCCTACCAACCTGTATACTTTTTAACATCAATGTATGCTGTAATGTTTTTTCACTCTAAAGTTGGTAAAACGGCTGCAGTTTAGATCTTGTCGGGTCTCTGCACCGGGCGGGGCTGCTCAGTTCTCCCCGCGACTGACGCGTGCACACACACAAAACACACACACACACACACAAACACACACGGTGGATGCAGGAAAAAACGGAGAGGAGACGTAGGCTAGACAGGAGGACCTGACAGCTACGCTTGTTATTGTAAGTGCAATGATAGGTCCAATAGGTACTTTATCAAACCATATGACTGTGTGTCCCAGCCCAGGCCAGGACAGGAAATGAACTAACAATGTAAACTGTTTTTATGTTTAACGTATTCTGACTTATTCAAAAGACGGAGCTTTAAGAGTTCCTCTCTTTTTTTTTTAAAGGATATATTTTTGTAAGAGCTACACTGAAGTTGGCAGTTTGATGCAAGTTATTTTTTTTATCTCGAACAATCAACAATGTTGCAAAACATAAAAAACACAAATAAAACAAAAAATAAAACACAAACAATCAGAATCTAACAACAAAAAAAATAAATATAAAAAGGATTAGTTCGAGAAGGAGCAGGCAGAAGCAAATAGCTTATTTGGTCCTGCCCCTTATTTCACAAAATCTGATTATACGAAGTAAAATAGATATGCAATAGAGTATTTTTGTTCAAGATGTATCTAGTTTTGCTCAATATACCAATACTCCTGGCCATCTTTGTGCACAAATATTTAATGTGTGGCTTCCAGCAGAGTTTATGGTCAAGAACACACAGACATTTATTTTCATAGACTCTTTCAATTGTTTCATTATCCATTACTATTTTAACATCTCTATTTATAGTAAGATTTCCGAATATCATGAATTTAGTTTTGTTCAAGTTTAAAGATAACTTATTTGAATCAAACCAGAGTTTTAATTTATTCATTTCATTAGTGACCATTTCCAGCATCTGCTGCAAGTTATCCCCACAACCAAAAATATTTGTGTCGTCTGCAAAAATAGTAAAATTTAGTACATGTGATGATTTACAAATATCATTTAAGTAAAGAATAAACAATTTGGGGCCTAAAACGGACCCCTGTGGAACTCAACAAGAAATATTAAGACTCATTGACCGGTGATTACCCATTTGAACAAACTGACTCCTGTTTTCACCATAATTTTTTATCCAGTTAAAGGCCACACCTCTTATGCCATACCTTTCCAATTTTTTTAACAGGATTTTGTGATCAACAGTATGAAAAGCTTTTTTTTAGATCTATGAAACCCCCACTGCATAGTTTTTATTTTCAATACAATTTGTTAATCTTTCAACTAACTCAATAAAGTGCCATAGATGTTGATCTACCAGATCTGAATCCATACCGACTGTCAATTAGTAAATTGTTTTTATCAATGAAGTTATCTAGCCTTTTGACAAATAGTTTTTCAAGTATTTTTGAGAATTGTGAAAGCAGAGATATTGGTCTATAGTTATTGAAAATATGTATATCACCAGATTTATACAATGGGATAACTTTAGCTACTTTCATCTTATCAGGAAATACTCCTGTTTTAAATGATACATATACATATATACACATATATGCTAGTGGGTCACCTATCCCGTCTATTACTTTTTTTTAACTATAGACATATCAATGTCAAGTTTTATTATTACATTTATTTACAATCTCTATAATTTCCCTGACTTCTACAGTTCCCAAAACAATGAATATGGGTTATTGTCCACATGGTCCATCACAAAGTAATTCGTAGCTGTGTAATTTATGTCTTTGGTCAGATTAGGACCAACATTAACAAAGTAATTGTTGAATCTGTCAACCACTTCATTCATATTTGACCACGTCTTGTCATTCTCATTAAAGTTTTCCGGATAATTAATTTTATTAAGTCCTTTAGTAATAATGGCATTTATTGTATTCCATGTTCCTTTAACATTATCCTTGTTATTTTCTAGTAATTTGTTATAATAATCCTTCTTACGTACCCTCATTATGGTAGTTAATTTATTTTTATATTTCTTATATTTTAACTC
Source organism: Perca fluviatilis (assembly GCF_010015445.1). NCBI lineage: Eukaryota > Metazoa > Chordata > Actinopteri > Perciformes > Percidae > Perca > Perca fluviatilis. The sequence continues at coordinate 20,251,878 of NC_053125.1, forward strand.
TGATTCTTTTGTTCTATATTTTATGAAATTCCTATAAAAGGGTATTCTTTTTTTTTTTTACAGGCATTTTGAATTCCTTTGGACATCCAGGGTTTTTCAGAATGTTTCATTGTATTACAGTATTGTTTTTTGGACAGTTTTTATTATATAAAGTTATAAATATATCTAAGACTAGTTCATATGCCTTGTTAGGGTCAGCTTCCTTCATTACTTCCTTCCAATTATACTTTATTAGCCCCATTCTAATTGGTAGGTGGTCACTTATGTCATTGATTAATATTCCACTTAAAGAATTGATTTCCATATTATTTGTAAAGATTTTATCTATCAGAGTGGCACCATTGCATGTTATTCTGGTAGGTTTTGCGATTGTTGGAAAAAGACAAACTATACAGTGTTTCAATAAACTCTTCGATCGATTTGTGTTTTTTGGGATTTAGTAGGTCAATGTTGAAATCCCCACATATATAGTAGACTTTATGCTTTACTTGATTAAACATTTATTCTATTATTTCTGTGAATATTTCAACATTGGATCCTGGTTTCCTATATACACAACTTACTATGACATTCCTAATTTTTTCATACATAATTCAATTGAGATACACTCCATTATATCATCCATGACTACTGTCATGTTTTCAACAACCTCGTAAATTAGCCCTTTATCAATAAAAAGAAAGGCTGTTACCTGAGCCTAAGTTGAATCATCATGGTCTACGCTCTCAACTCGCACATCCCCCTTCAGAGCATGAGCATAAGACCGAGGCTGAATCTTCAATCCAGTTATCAAGACCTCATTCATCCGAGTGTACGGCTCCAAGTCAGAAACACAAGCTTCCAAAGAGTTAATCTTGAGCTGCTGTTCCTCATTCGACTTTTTTTAGATCAGAGATTTCATTCATAAGATTAATTATAGTATGCTGTTGTTTGGCTATGGTCGCCAATTCTTCACACATCATCTTCATGGAGCTCCACCGGCCAGAATATTCGCGTCTCTCTCAGAGAAGCAGTGTGAGTGTTTCCCCCTCTTTCTTCAGGATCCACAGATTATCCGTTAGCAAGAGCTTTTATTTCCAACGCGGACGGTAAATACAACACAGTGCTGTAAGTAGGGTTGGGTACCGTTTGGATTTTTACGATTCCGATGCCGAACCGGTACTTTTAAAACGATTCCGATTCCTAAACCGATTCTTGAAAAACTGAAAAATGACATAAAAGGCTTTTTTTTTTTTAAATGGAGTTTTTGTTTTTATTGAAAATTATTTAAATGTAACTATATTAATGTTTTAAAGTACTTAAATATGTAATAAGTAAACCTAAGTCACCTAACACACAGCTACAATAATTTAACAAATAACAGTTACACTATTAACAATTAACAAAATAAATGTTGAGTTGGTATGCCAACCAGCTTCAAACGTTAGCCGTTCTTTTGCAGAAAAGTGACGATATTTGCCTTCTCTGGCAAGATAGGACACCTCTCCTGACTTATGACATGTCCTGCACAGGAGAAAACTCTCTCAGGTGGTGTCCAAGAGGTCTGTACACACAGGTATGAGTTTGAAAGGGCAGACAATTTGGGGAGGCTGTCTTGCCTCCCCCACCACCAGGCTACAGGCTCTTGTCCTGAACGATAGACACGCAGAGCAAGTGTAATAGGTTTACTAGCGATCACGTGCAGTCAGTGAATGGTTAATATGCTTTCCCGTCCGTTTTGGTGAGGCCAGAGGGAAAATATGCCATTTTAAAAGTAGTCTACATTTACGGTAGCTAGCTAACGGTAGACTACAGAGAAAGTGGGATATTTTTACGTCCGTTTCAGAGCGTGTACAAAAAGGCGTCTATCAGCAGGTATTGTAGAGTGCATGTCGGGGGAATAGCGCGGACACACGCTTCACACCGCGGGCGGGCATGTGCGCCACTCGGCAGAAAAGGGAGAAAGAAAAAAAGAGGCTGCCGCTGTCCAGAGCGACAGAGGGTAAAATATTTCAGTCGGAACCGAAATTCGCGTTCTAATCCGGTCCGAATCCTACCGTTTGCGTAGGAACCGGTACCATAGTGGAACCGGGATACCAACCCTAGCTGTAAGTCTACAAACACGCTGAAGGGCGCTTTTTTTCGTCCCTGCCTTAGCAACAACTTCAGCCCAACCAGAAGTCCAGCAGTTGTTTCAACACCTGCTGAGGCAGGTTCCGAAAGGAGGGGGGGTTGTACAGTATGTATCAGAAACTGTGAGATTCACTTGATTTCAATTGATATTCTGTAATAATCTTCATGTGCTAAAAAGGCACATAAGTTCCTGTAGATGGCAATACACATTCTCCTTTTTTTGCCAAATACATGAAAAGCATGTTGAAATCATCAAGTCTTCCCTCTTGCTGTATCAAAATCTCACCTAGCTTTCCTCCGAAATAGTCCCAATAATGTGCTTAAAGTCAAGTCAAATTCAGTTTGTGCATGATTACATGATATAACTATATAATTATTTAATACTGTATCCTACATTGTGGATAATTAAGCTATATATATATATATATATCATACGCTGAAGTATATTTCTGAAGTGTTAAAGATTAAAAGAAAAAAATAACAAGAACCATACAGAACCGAAAACCGTGACCCTAAAAACGTGACCCTAAAACCGTGATACAAACCGAACCGTGGGTTTTGTGAACTGTACCACCCCTAGTAAAGGTGTTCACGAGATAGATACCAACCTTTTGTGAACTTGTGAATTTCAGACGTGACAGACGCTGTGTGCACAGTGGGCTCGATGGTGTTTTAAGCCTCCAACGTCGCCTTTCAGCCAGCTAACCCTTACCTTACCAATAACATAACTTCTTTGACATACCCATTGCCTGGAAGGCGACGGTGGGGGCAAAAACCCCAAACACTGAACGGTGGGAGGAGCTGCGTGTGTGTGTGTGAGCGAGACACAAGTGACAGAGAGACGGAGGAGAGTAGGGAAAGTAATGCAGCTGAATGAACGTGTTTTAAATAGTGTTTACATCGTGGGACTCTCCTGGGTGAAAGTCCTGTGTTTTACCCATCCCCCACCCTGACCAACCTCCCTACGCAGATTTTCGCCCTTTCATACTACTCGCTAAGGCGTCAATTCACAAGGTAATGTAAGTCAATGGAGGCTAGACGGCTTTGATAAACACGCTAAAAAGCGAGTATGCGTCTTGATAACACGCCAATAATGGAATACGAATTGGTGTGTCATACATACGCAACTTCATGAGATCAGTCTGGAATTGTGGAGAATTTAACAACATCGGCAGCCCAGATGACATTGTTTACTGCTGTTAGCTATGTAGCTACTATAGTTAGCAGTGGACACTAATTTTACTGTCGTTAGCATGTAGTTGTTACATGCAGCAATGTTAACACCCTAGTGCCTTGAAAAAAACACTCCAGTCCTGTCTACCTGGGAGAAGATGACCAATCATAGAAGGCCAGCTAAGAGTTGCGTAATACTTAGCCAAGAGTAGAAAAAACTGTTGAAACCGGAGCGTTTGGCCATGTTTAACATGAAAATCCAGCACTATAACATTGTAAATATGACAGAAAATATGGAAAAGCATAATATTTCCACTTTAAAATAACAAGAAAACATATTCAAATGTTGGCTAAGTTTAGCCTTTGGGATAGGTGAAAATTCTCAGAACACAAGACAAAATATGACTTTACAGGTGCAAAATAATTGTTTTTGTGATCGCTAAGAGCCAAAATCGCACAGCCCTAACTACATGGCACTTATAATACTGAACCATTACACCCAATTTCTATTGGGACTTAATTTCTATTACCGTATTTTCCAGACTATAAGTCGCACTTTTTTTTCATAGTTTGGCTGGTCCTGCAATTTATAGTCAGGTGCGACTTATATATCAAAATATATATAATTTAACATGTTTTTAAATGTTAATTCATACTGACTGACATGAACCAAGGAGTAATCATTACAGTCTATACAGTTGCGAGAGAGCACTCTAGGCGGAGCTGTTGAGAAGCGATACCATGGAATTCAAAGGATTCAGTGATGTGGAATGAGATCGGGAGCTTGGTGAATCTGCTTACCAGTAACTTGCTTGTTGGAGTCGCTGGCTTGTAATGTTAAATTTAGCCTATTCAGCCTCCCTTGTATGTTCTTTATGCTATTGTATAGTTGAATAACTGTTCATGTGTTACGTTAACATACTGGACACCTATTTAGCCTGTTCTGTGTGCTGTTGTGTAGTTGAATAACTTGCCTTTCCAGATTAAATGTCTGTTCTTGGTCTTGGATTTTGTGAAATGAATTTCTAAATAAATGCAAATTATAGTCCAGTGCGACTTATATATGTTTTTTTCCTCTTCATGATGCATTTTTTGACTGATGCGACTTATACTCCGGAGCGACTAAAGGCCCAGACACATAGAACTGATAATCGGCCGTTGGACAGTCTGGCGAGGTCAGTGACTCGAGTCTGTTCGGTGTGTCCCGTGCCGTCGTCTGTCCGAGGGGCCGTCGTCCTTTATTTTGGCCGATTTGACATGTATCATCGGCGGGGCGGGCACTAACCCGGAAACGGGGAGTGGAATGAGCGTGACTAGAGTCTCTCAAAATATGACGAAAATCTTTTAAACTGACCTTTGTCAATCTGAAATGAAGACAGATTCAGCAACTGTATGGCCCATTTCTTGCTTAAAATGTTTTAGATACACGTTTCGGTGAACTATTTTAGCACAATATGAGATCGTATTCTGAACAAGCCGCCATGACAGTCTGGCTTTCTTTTTCCGGAGAAACAAGACCCACGTGACGCGTTCGTCAAATTAAACAAAACTCTAGCAGAGACTAAGAGGGTTATAAGTGCAATGTCATGGCAAAAGTCACGTTCTATCACAAATTACCTAAGCATTTCTTCCCAGCCCCACCCTCTCTAGAAACCTTCCCCTCCCCTATTCCCTTTAGTTAAAATACTGACACAGGGAGCACAGGTGTCACTACTCTACCTGGGATCCTGCAAAGAACTTTAGAGGTGCCAGCAGTCCATCAGCCATACCTAAGGCTAAAACTACACAAGATCTTCATTTCAAGGAACTGCATATCTTTTTGCTTTTCAACCATTTTTCACTCATCACTGAAACCGAAGACAAGATCTACAGGTAAGCTTAAACATTGTATATGTAAGAGATTGATATTACTAATTATTACTTTACTACTACTACTACTACTACTACTACTACACCATTTGGTGCACATGTAAGGAGTTTCTCTTCAAATCCAATTTAGGCAGTCCCCCCCCCCCAATAAATTATGTAAAATGTTTATTACAATTTCAGTTAAATCAACAAACAATTATTTAGAGCAGTCTATACTTCTAATAATTAAGAATATCAATAATGTTATGATCCTTTTAGTAATACTAAGTGAAATCTATTATAATAAATCTAACATTACACCTATATTGTATATGCTAAATTATAATTTGAATTGTGTTCAGTTAACAGACCTCACAAAAAAACATAGCAAGAGAAATTAGGCAACAGGTAAAATGTACTGTGTTAACGTAATATTCATGCTAAAAATTGGTCAATTATTGGTTTGCATATTTATTAACATTAGGACAATTAATTGTCAGCTTAATTATACATTTGATAAAATTTGTTTTTCATTTGGTATACTATGCTACACCTCAAAGCTAATTTAATTTAGGATGCCATCATTAAAAATGTTTTTTCTTTAGGAAAATTTACTGTACGTTTTCCTCCACAACCCCCCAATGAGAGTGGCTTACTATTGGACGTTTGGTAAATGTTCATAAATGTCGTGCTGTGACAAACCGTCACTTATAGATAATGTTTATTGGGTATCATGTTTAGTAAAATCTTTCAGCTTTAATTATTCCCTCTGAGCTTAGTAGGGGTGGGACGAGACGCTCAGCTCACGAGACAAGGCTGGGTTCACGAGAAAGAGACAAGATTTTAACATTTTAAAGATAACTTAAATGATGAAATAGAACTGGAAAAATCATCTTTTATTCAATCGAAAGTCACAAAATAAAAAAATAAGCACTGAGAAAGGTTTTGCCACAAAATCAAATGGCTTCTCTCCTGTATAACTAACCTGTTCAGACTTAATAACTGCAGCGCCCCTCTCTCCTCCCAAACCTGTCCGTACAACCTATTAAATCCAATAATTATTAATTTCTTGCACTGCATTTCTTACACTGTACTATAACTTATTTTTCTATTTGTATCTTTTTTTTGCCCGTTTTATTGTCATGAACGATTTGAATTGCTCTTTAATGTTTTATGTAAAGCACTTCAAATTGCCTTGTTGCTAAAAGGTGCTATAGAAATAATGTTCCCTTGGCTTGCCCTACAACCTCAGCCTGTCAGTCATCCACCAGGGAAATAGAGAACACCTGTCTGTCTCAGAAGGTTAACATGTATGTAACATCAACTGCATGGCGATCTCGCTATTATATTATATTGCAGCAAACATTGTCTGCGTGAAGTTTTGAAATGTGAAACCACACATTTACTCTTTACTGGCATTGCCGTGTCTCACTGTAACTTTGACAAACTGCAGAGGCAATGTAACGTTTGCTTTGTCTGCACTGCACCTGTGTGTCGGAGCTGAGCCCCGCTCTCTGTGAAAGATGCAGAGAGGACAGAGAAGCTTGCACTTACGCACTCTGAGGTACCAAAATTTGGCACTGATTGATTTATGAAATGGACCTCGATAGTACCAATGTAATTCTGCCCTACACTGACATCGTGAGACAAGATCTTGTCACACCTCTAGTTACAAACCAACTGTAGTGTCCCAAGGCTCCAGACTCACTTTTTTCACTAGGAGCACAGTGGCCCCCTCCCCCCCAACTGAAAATTGTAGGGGCGCAACCAGAAAATGTAGGGGCACACACACACACACACACACACACACACACACACACACACACACCGTAAATCAACATGCTAACCAAATATTCACATTTCTACTAATTTCCACTGTATTACTAATAAATACTTTGATAATAGATGCAGAAATTACAATGTGCTGTTTCAAATTAATTGTCACATTTTATTGTGCACTTTTGAAGATGCAACATAGAAGGTAAACCGACAGCACCATCGCTGTCATGACAGAAAAAAATATACCATACATTCAGAATAAAAAAAGTGCTTAGTAACCAGAGGTGTCAAAAGTATTCACATTCATTACTCAAGTAGAAGTATAGATACAAGGGTTTGAAAAGACTTCTTTAGAAGTTGAAGTATCAACTCAAGCTTTTTACTCAAGTGGAAAAGTACTGGTTTCAAAACTACTTAAAGTATAAAAGTAAAAGTAATGTAAGGGGAAAAAATGCCATTAAGGACAAAAGCTTAGCCCGCCCCACAGGGGGCTATAGTGCACTACCCCACCTCCACAAACAAATAATTTTCTAAAGGCCATAATGACTGTAATGTTATATTAAAATCATACGTGCAAACTCAGAAGGGCTGAAAAAGGTGACACATCTCTTCTGTGTTTTTCAGACAACGGCAGCTACAGTCTGGTGTTACAATCCTCTCCAGTGAAATACAGACACACTTTTACACCATTTAGCTGTCAGCATTTTAACCGTGTTTACTCCAGCTGCTAGCTAATGGTAGGCTAACGTTACCTGCTGTCGAGTTAACTAGCGTCCTGTGCGGCGATGTTTCAGTTCCCTCTAGTGTCTGTTTTCGGAGAAGAGAGAAGCGCAGTCATTTAAGTGGCACCTAAATAAGGCACCGAAATACACGTTGCTATTCGGTCCGGTAGATAATGGTCGTTAAGGCAACTGTGCCATATTAGCACAGGGTCTGTGGATCGCGTACAAACCAATAGGGTGTCGGAATGGTATATGTTTATACCTCTCATCCAACCACAATCAAATTAACTCTATCCGGATGGCGCGATTTATCTAGATAGGTTTTTTTTGAACAATGACAAGCTGGAATGAAAACAAGCTGAACTGAAATCGGAGTAACGAGGCTATTTTTAAAATGTAAGGAGTAAAAAGTACAGATAATTGCGTGAAAATGTAAGGAGTAGAAGCAAAAAGTCTGCTGTAAAATAATTACTCCAGCAAAGTAAGGTAACAAAGTATTTGTACTTCATTACTTGACACCTCTGTTAACAAAGTGCTTAGTAACCTTTCGGTCATTTCACAGTTAAAAACAATACTTAACAAATGTATGTAAACATTAGGAGCACGGGCCAATAACATTCCACTAGAACAAGTAGGCCTAAACAACTGGTGCCTTTACTCACTCCCCCTTAAAGCAGATCCTCCTGTGTTCCACTAGGAGGCTCAGAAGGCCAGCCCTTGTAATTTAGTTCCTCCTTAGCAACGGAGTAGGCCGTGTTCAATTTCAACATCATCTCTGCCTCATCTGCACTCTGATTTACAGCCTCTTGTCTTCTAAAAGCAACCGGCAGTGGCGTTGCTTTTTCATTTATTAACATGTCACGGCATACTCTATGCTTGAGGCTAAGATTGTGTTTAACTAGTGTATTTTGTTTATTGTGTCCCATTAAATGATTTAATTTATTAATCCTCCCCACCTACACTAGGCATGGACAACAGACTGTTCCTCACCGTCCTAGTTGTGACACTGTCCTGGACAGCTATGGGTGACTCCGCGACAACACCAGAAGGAAACAATGCGACAACCTTGGCAGTTGACAACGTGACCGCAGCAGTGGGAAACAACGTGACAGCAGCACCGGGTACAAACATGACAGCAGCAGCAGGAAACAACGTGACAGCAGCAGCCCCGGGTACAAACGTGACAGCAGCAGCACCGGGTACAAACGTGACAGCAGCAGCACCGGGTACAAACGTGACAGCAGCAGCACCGGGTACAAACGTGACAGCAGCAGCACCGGTACAAACGTGACAGCAGCAGCCCCGGTACAAAACGTGACAGCAGCAGCCCGGGTACAAACCTGACAGCAGCACCCCGGGTACAAACCTGAGCAGCAGCACCGGTACAAACGTGACAGCAGCACCCCGGTACAAACGCGTGGCAGCACCCGGGTACAAACGTGGACAGCAGCAGCCCCGGTACAAACGCGAGCAGCAGCACCGGGTACAAACGTGACAGCAGCAGCACCGGGTACAAACGTGACAGCAGCAGCACCGGGTACAAACGTGACAGCAGCAGCACCGGGTACAAACGTGACAGCAGCAGCCCCGGGTACAAACGTGACAGCAGCAGCCCCGGGTACAAACGTGACAGCAGCAGCCCCGGGTACAAACGTGACAGCAGCAGCACCAGCTACAAACGTGACAGCAGCAGCACCAGCTACAAACGTGACAACAGCAGCAGCACCGGGTACAAATGTGACAGCAGCAGCACCGGTTACAAACGCGTGACAGCAGCAGCACGGGTTACAAACGTACGCAAGCAGCACCGGTATACAGACAGCAGCAGCACCGGGTACAAATGTGACAGCAGCAGCACGGGTACAAATGTGACAGCAGCAGCCCGGTATAAACGCGTGACAGCAGCAGCCCCGGTTACAAAGCGTGACAGCAGCAGCACCGGTACAAACGTGACAGCAGCAGCCCGGGTACAAACGTGACAGCAGCAGCACCGGGTACAAACGTGACAACAGCAGCAGCACCGGGTACAAACGTGACAGCAGCAGCACCGGGTACAAACGTGACAGCAGCAGCACCGGGTACAAACGTGACAGCAGCAGCACCGGGTACAAACGTGACAGTTCCCCCACTGACGCCTAACACCACAGTGGAAATTCTTGTGGTAAGTGAAGCTAAAAAACTAGGAGCATAGTGGAACACTATTCACATTTATTAATGGTGTTGAACATTATCAATGTGTACATTTCCCACTCATTTAAACTATTCCTTCGCAGACACCTCTTTCTAGGACACAATGCGGGAAGGAACAGCTCTGCGTGGCTACGCCCTCGCAGTGCGACCCCTCTACACCAGGATCGTGTTTCTTTCTAGCAGCCCAACTGATAGGCGGTAACAACTTTCAGTTTGGGCTCTCAGGAGTGTCAGATGGCTACATCGCTGCCTCCCTTTCACCTTCCGGCACACAGGTATGTCTAGTTCTGTCAATCACTCACAGATCAAAGTGCCATGAAGTCTGTCATATAGTGTGTTGAAGTCATCTGTGTAAACAGGTTATATTTACAGTTTCTGGTTTTGCACAACAGGAAGGAAATGTCACAACCTATGTCTGTGCAAACAACGGGGGGGTTGTGAAATTCTTCGGCACTTTCCTCAACAATGGTCAGCTGACTGTGACAACGGTGAGTTCTACTCAGAGTAGTGGTGGGAGTAGAGCTGGATGAGGATATGTTTATTAGTCTGTTAAGGGTTTGAGATTAAGCTTTTTTTTAGCCACTTGCCCTTCAGAAACACCAAGTGGGAAATATTGATTCAAGCTGCAGCATACATAGCTGGTCTGGTTATGAATTTGTACGTCTATACTTTAATTTAATGTTCTTTTTGTTCTACATGACAAATACTAAACTGATACGTAACATTTAATGGTTCAATCAGTCCGCAAAATGCCACACAAATAGCTTTTGGGGCCTGCAGCTCAAGCAATATCAAGTCAAATCATCACCATCTGCATGGTAAACATATTTTTATATTAATGTACCACTGAAAACGCATCTTCTTGGTCATCTGTTTTGTCTTTGCTCTGCAGCTGAATGTGAACTCTGTGAAGGGCAGCATCAACGGAAGTCAAATTCAGTGTACATTTGCTGCCACTGTACCAACCGCAAACACTGGAGCACCAGGTTACTCAATCAAGATCTCAACTGGATCTTTCAACAGCAGTAAGGCAACATATTAGAGATAAACATTCATACACAAATCACATGCAATTTTAACAGTCAATTAAGACCTACTGTTACAGATACTATCACAGATAATATATTATTATCTACCCATGTGCTAAAAAAAAATATGAATGATCTTTTTGTCTTTTGCTTGCATTTTCAGCTTCTGGTAATCTGGGAGCCCCCACCACCCGATCAAGTAGCACTGTTGGAGACCTGGCAAATCCTAACACTAACGTAACCAATAACCTTCTCACCAACACCACCCCATCCCCCAACACGACTTTCACACCCAGCCACGCCATTACACTCCAGCAATCTATGATGCAAGGTAAGCATAAGAAATAGGGATGTTTCCCTTAAGAGAGCAAAGTTGTCCAAAGCATGCATTTGAACAATGCCTTATAAATCTTTTTTATCTCTCTTCCCCTATAGCTATGTTGATTACTGTGGCTGTGCTACGTCTGGCCATGCTATGAGAAACCTGAAATCGCCATGAGTCAAGACAAGAAAACCATACCTTCCCTATTCTTATTTGTGTGCTACTGTATATGAAGAACTCACAGGTGGATTACTAAAAACAGTGCATCCCAGAATACTATGATCATGCTTTGTTTTGTATACACTTACTGCGGCTGAAAGTAGGAGTGGTGGAGGGAGGACACTCTTCTACAGCCTCCTGACTGCTTTTACATCTGTGAAGGATCTAACAAACATGTAATTCAATTTTGAGGAGCTTTTAATTTAATGTGTAATCCATTTTGTGTACGGTTTAGTTTTTTTTAAACCATAGGACTGCTGGATTTCTGTCCTACAAGCTACTTAATTACATGCAAATACATTGACCATCTGTCTCAGGTGAAATTCAGTCTTTGAATGGCTGGAATGGGATACAAATGAGAAGCACTGTTAATTTACAATTAAAACACTGAGTAAGCAAACATCAAATCATAATCAAACCACTACCTGTTTTCACCAGTAGATGTCATGCTGTGTACAAATGTGGGGTTTGGAGTCTGGTTACCTTTTAAGCCCACATTACTACTGTCACGCAAAAAACTCATGACTTGGTAACTCCACAGGAACCATCTTTTTTGTTTTTGTTTTTTTTTTTAAACTGATGCCAGAAAAATATCTGATATCAAAATTTCTAAAGTGCACTAATGTAAAAGCTTTTTGGCAAAAAGTTAATGAAGAACCTTTTGTTAAAAGATGCTATTCTTTTGTTTTCCCTCAGAATAGGCAGATGTGCCCTTATGAAGGACCATAATTAGCTTTGCTTTGCGTGTGTCACTGCACATTTCCATTCATGTGTTATGTTTCTGGTGACACACACAAGACTAGCAAATGGCAGAGGTGTGTTTGCATTATGTAATTATTATAAATGGTATTCTCTTTTGTGTAAATGTATATACTCACTGTTGAATATTCAAATGCTTTTACAATGAAGCCTTCATTGGCTGATATTTTCAGGTGTATGTATGTGTGCGTTTGTGTGTGCGTGTGTGTGGCGCATGCACGGTGTGTGTGCATGCATGTACACAAGCAAAGGGCAGTTGTTGATTAAGTGTTGATACCAAATATTTGCTAGGCCTGTCACGATAACAAATTTTGCTGGACGATAAATTGTCCCAAAAATGATTGCGATAAACGATAATATTGTCGTTGAGAAACCATTTTCATCTAATATAATGATAATGGCATAATAATAATAATAATGCAGGTACACCTTTTCAAAGATCAATACACTTTTATTTCTAAAGAATATTTAACACTGGAACTGGAAGACATTTTAAATATCCATAATATGTCTTTGATCTCCTTTAGTATATTGTCTTTCACGCTGTTGTACAGTTGTGGAGGCAATTCATAGCCTACTGCCTGTCACACGTTTGCAGCAGAGTGTTTGTGCGACAGACTACAGACTATGTAATACATTTAACAATTATTTAACACTATATATTAAATTTAAATAATATATAATTAATAAATTAAATCTGATTTTTTTTTAATCCGTGCGATTTATTGACTAATTGATTTATTGACTATCGTGACAGGCCTAATATTTGCAAAGTGTATTATGTAGCAATTGAGTTTTATTACATAATTTTGAAATAAATGTTTTATGCAAAATGATTATCTTAGTGGGATTAATTGCAAGATATTGTTGACGAATGGAAAACGCAAGTGTATCACCAACAAGCAGATCCGAAAATCTATTTTGAACCTTAAGCATTATCAAAATGGTTAATGTTCTGTAACGTTGTTCATTTAAATTCCCCTGACATTATTTTTCAGCATCCACTGAGCTTAATAAATGAGGAGATGCAAATAGCAATACTGTATAGCTTTGGAGGTATTACCTCTACCTTTTTAAAGTTTTTTGTTATTATTTTGTGCTCAAATATGTGGAAACAATTCAGACGTTTCCATTAAAAATAGAATTGTAGCTGATTTAAAAGTAGCAACAGAGATAATATCACTCTGGGGTCAAGTTTCTATTAAGATCCTCTAATTAGACTCTCAAAAGATTCAGCCACATTAGTGAATATATGTTTTAGTTTAGACAGCTGGCCTGGTATCTAGCTAGATAAGGAAGTACAATCTCCCCAGTCTTATTTAACCTGTACACAAATGAATGCAGGAGCAACACACAGGAACATGTTACAATCAAATTTGCTGATGATACAGCGATCGTAGGTTTGATACGGGGCAACAATGAAACCAACTATCGGGCTTGGGTAGATCAGTTTATAGAATGGTGCAGGTCCAGTTGTCTTCTGCTAAACACAAACAAAACTAAAGAAATGATATTTGACTTTAGAAGTGGGGTCTCGACGCACCAGCAGATGACTATACAGGCGCAAGGGATTGAAGTGGTAGAGGAGTATAAATATTTAGGGACAATAATAGATGCTAAGCTATCATGGAACACCAACACTGATGCCATCTATAAAAAGGGTCTGCAGCGACTGTATTTTATGGGGAAGCTGAGACAGTTCAAAGTAGAAAAAGACATGATGGTCCTTTTCTATCGCTCTTTTGTTGAGAGTATTTTGACTTTCTGCTCCATTGCCTGGTTATTGTCTTTGTCAGTGACAAATAAAAGTAAATTACACCGGATAGTTAACATGGCCAGCAAGATTGCTGGACTTCAGTTAAGTTCTTTGACCACGATCTGCGAATCTAGGGTAGTGAGGAAAGGACAAGCTATTTGCGGTGACGGGCTACATCCCCTATTTCAGGCGTATGAGGTGCTGCCATCAGGCAGAAGATATAGGGTGCCGTCCTTACAAACCAACCGGGCTCGCAAATCATTCATTCCTACCAGCATTACACTACTAAATAAGTCCTTTCTGGGTAATAATACTGCACGTTGGTATAATATTGAAACGCCACTGATGATGATGCACCTTACTGTTGATAGCCCATTGGTGCTAATGACATTGCACTTTGCTATTTTTTTATGTATGATGTGGAGATATTTGAGATTGTGTATTGTGGTTGTGTGTGTGTGTGTGGGGAGGGGGGGGTGGTCTTGTTGTTGTCCGTTGTTTATGGTCTGTTGTCTGTCTATTTGATGAGCTGTATGGTGCAAGATGAATTTCCGAAAGGCTCAATAAATAAATAAATAAATAAATATCTATCTATCTATCGCTAGCTAGCTAGCTAGCTAGCTAGCTAACGGTAGGCTATTAAAAGCATGTAGCTACCTTAGTTTAAATACATTACCTTACTTTAGCTAATTGTTGCCCAGTTAACAAAACCAAGTAAGCAGTAAGTAATATCCAGAAGAAACGACATCTTGAGTAAAACTGGGCTGGAAGTGAGAATGTGTTTACACTCAAGGTTAACGTTACGCATTTCAGCTAGTTAGCTAAAGTTGTGACATTAGCTAGCTAAAGTTCGTGTGTGACTTTGTTACACAACTGTTTTTTCTGATAGATAGAAACCAAACAAGTCACCTAACAACACTTACCGCTGTTTTTAGGATATTTTCGGGATAACTTGATGACTATTCAACAAACAAAAATATATAATATGATGGCTGCACACCTAACGTTACGCCATTTTGCCCATGGATGTATTAAGAGAACAAGTTGCTACTTTTTTTCAGCAAAACAAAGATGGTCGCCGGAAGTGACATACGCAATTTTATCACCATCGATTACATGAATGTATTGAGTGATAATTAATTGTAAAAAAAATGTATGTGTCTTTCAAATTATAATAGGCCTACTGTGGCATAAATCAAATAGTGTACCTAATAACACTTAATTTTAGATAGTTCCATATAGATTTCCTGACAAGTTTAGATGGTTCATGAAGGTTATCATATTGCTGTTTAATAATTTCTGACTTTCAGTTTTTTAAATATAATGTTCAGTCTTTCCCTTCATACCTAAATCTAAAGGAATAATGTTAAGCTGATAAATGTTCATTACTTTCGTGGGAATAATGGGAGATTTGTTACACTTTTGGAATCATTACACTTTTAAAGCATATTTTTATGGCACCTTAAAATTTGACAAGTTTTAACATAAAGAAGGCAATACTCAAGATATATAACAGTTTTAAGCCATTTTTCATGTTGTGGCAAGTATGTTGTAACTATTAGGAAAGTAGATATTATAATGAGTAAATAAATTACTCAAAAGAGGCAGGCAAATATTGCGTGTCCTTATATTTGCTCATTTGCATGGCGTGACGTGCGTGGCTGCTTTGCTAAAAGCTCTGAAGCCACATCCTATTGACAAACCTGTAAGATTAGAGCAGAAACAAGCAGCCACATAATCTATTTGTCGATTGACATAAACTTAAGCGGATAATAAATTGTTTCAGTTGTTCACTCAAGCAAAAACATTTGCTGGTCTTTTAATTTGCTGCTCTTCTGTGTTTCAAATAATTTTGAATTGAATAAGTTATCTTTGGGTTTTAGTCGGTTAGACAAAACAAAGCATTTGTGAGGAGCTTTTCTCACAATGTTTTTGAAAGTTCAATGACTAAATGATTACTCAAAAGAAAATCTGAATAATTTAATGAATGTTAGTTGTAGCCCTACATAACATCACAAATATAAAGCTGGATTTATCTTTAAATGTTTAAAAATATTTTTCTGCTTTCAAACCTGATATCTGGTACAAAGCACAGCCAGAAACATTTAGTTAAGGCGTAAATCTGTTAATAAATCTATTTGGCAGATACATAATGAGCAACAGGTGGTTCTGGATGTCTGGCAATTCCATGAAATTCACCAAATGGCCACAAAATCGTGACCCTCACCATTACTCCAACCCCTGTGGAGGCATGGCCAGAGGAGAGCTCTACCTGTGGGAGGACCAGCCTTGTAAGGAGCTCCTCAACTTCATTTGCCAATCAGATAAAGGTTACACCTCACATCCTGCATATGTGCATGTATTTTCCTTCACCACAATACCTTCACTGGCTCTTTCTGTCCCATATGTGCTAAGAAGGGAGCACAAAGAATGTATTTTGACAGCACCAACAAAGCAACAAGTCCTAAGTAAGGGTTAACAATATTAAAACAATATTTCTAAGTTAGAAATAGTAATCTTAAACTTCCTGCACTCCTTGTATATCGGCTAGTGTTGGCTTGGCATTTCAAGATGTTATGTTTCTACACAAAACATTGATCAGTCTCAACCATCTGGATGCATTCATTTTCATGCTCTTCATATAGGGATTGGGGTCCTTGTAATTTCATGTAACCAGTTATTGAATTTCTGCTGTGCTGCTCCTGGTGTGTTCTCTGTTAACAATACTCGCATATTTTGAATGTTCTGAGTTGAAATCACATGTTATAATTCCTACTCATTACGATATCAACATAAATAGTGTATACAAATTGTGAACTTTCATTCCTACATTATATATGCTTCAATATAATTTGTGTAAGATGTGTTTTATCCCTCAGTAGGATGTACAGTATCTTGTATATTTGATTATTCTGTCATTTAGGATGGTTGTGTAATGTGTAACAGAACTGAACTATGAATAGCCATGTTCACCACATCAAAGGTAGTTACATTAGCATTAAAACGACATAAAATGGGATACTGCTGCATATTTATTCTGTAATTGTCTGATTGACCTTGAGATAGGACAGAATGAAATCATAAAATATGCAAGTTTCTTTGGAGCCAGTATAAATAAAGCTGCATGATTAAACTGTTGGACTGTGTTTTATCACCCACCCATCCACCCCATCGTCCTCACCACGCGGACCAGGGCTCTGTTATACAGCAGCAGTCAATGTGGTGTGTGCAGCAGTAAATACATGGAATACATATGAATTACACAGTGTTACTTTTTGTAGCTATATGTACAAATGTATATGAATGATTCATGAGAACAGCCTGCTTAGTTGGGTCACTGGCAACCCTTTTTCCAGTGGGATTTAACCCTCCCGGTTCTACCAATTAACTAACAGAACATCCCGAAAGGCTAAACAGCTAAACAAAGTAACACACGTCTCTAAATTATACAGTGCATGCATTGGTGTAGCAGAATCCTGTCTGCTAAAGTAGCCTAGTGTGTTATAGAAACTGACTCAAGATGCACGGACACAATCAGAGGCAGGGAAATTACCTGGTTCTTCTTGCCCTTCTTGCCAGGTGCTGAGTCATCATCATCTTTACCCAGCACTGAAACCCCAACAAATGATACAAGATTCAATAGAAGTCAAATTTGGTCAAATGCTTTCGAAACCCAATATGTCACTTTTTTGTCCTTGATATCAATCAGGTAAAAAATATAATTTCATATAGGCTAGTTCCGACACATTGTAAGAAATGTTGTCACCCCTGTTGGACTTAAAACATTGCGCTGGTCTTTATAAAACTGAGCCTGAAACAAATGTTTATTTCACTAAACCATATCGTATTCAAGCAAAGATAGGTGTTTGCCTCTATCTATTGCAGGTAAGCACATGTGTAAATAATAACGTTAACGATGGCTGAATTCCCTTTAGCTGATTTGATTTTAGATTCCATGCATACTTGCTCACTCACACTCACATGAATATAACAGAGCCATAGTTAGTGTTGTTAGTTCTTTTGTTGACAAAAGGATAGGTAACTATAAAAATTCAGGTAAATAATAGTAGCACATACAGATCAAATATAAGTGATAGAAAAACCTATATACGTACATATGGAGATCAAGAGAATGAGAGTATTAAAGGACAATTACGGGTTCCCGGATAGCTCAGTTGGTAGAGCGGGCGCCCGTATATAGAGATTTACTCCTCAATGCTGCAGGCCCAGGTTTGACTACAACCTCCGGCCCTTTGCTGCATGTCCTTCCCCCTCTCTCTCCACTTTCATGTCTTCAGCTGTCCTGTCAAATAGAGGCCTAAAATTCCCAAAAAATAATCTTTAAAAAATTATAACATAAAAATAAAATATATATTATATATATATATATATATATATATATATATATAAAGTATGAAAATATTCAGTCAGGTGGCTGGGTTAACTCAGTTGGTAGAGCAGGGGCACATACCATATATAGAGGTTTACTCCTCAATGCCGCAGCTGTGGGGTCAACTCCGACTTCTCTCTCTCTCCCCTTTCATTTCTTCATCTGTCCTGTGGAATTAAAGGCTTAAAATGCCCAAAAAACTAATCTTTACAAAAATAAAAAAATAAATATAAATATATGTTTTTTGGGGGGGTTTCATAATTTTTAAAAAGCTTGTTACTTTTTTGTAGGTTTTGTTATTGTAGTGCTTTTCCTACTATGACAAGTCAAATGTCTGCTGGGATGAAGGCCAATTTTTTATCACCTGTGTCTGCAACAAGCTCCTTTTCCTCCTTTTTCCATTATCACACAATAAACACAGGGAGGTGCTGTTGAACCATTGTAGTGGATGTTCAAAACTGACTCTATTCCTTCACTCATTACAGCAGTCCAAACACAAACCATAGAGGTTAAATTTAGCAGTGGCATAGCAACTGTTGTGGCACAATTATGGGGCAAAAAATCTATAAAAGACATAAGAAATAGTGAGTAATGGCAATTAAAGCCTTATGTTTAGGAAAAAGTAAGTCTCCATCACCATAATATGAACAGTTCGCCATACTGGATGACATTTTAACACATTGCTTACATAGGTAATAGTGTAAGTACATTTTAAACAAAGTATGTAATGTTCTGTCTGAGGTGACTTAAGTCCTTTAATGACAAAATGACAGCTGTTATGTGAATGATTCACATAAGATCAAACACTACAACTTTTGAACAGCTGAAACTTTGCTGCGTGATGTAAATCATATTCCCAGACACTTTTAATCCCATAAATAATGTACTGTATTTCCTTGCTTAAATCAGACTACTGTGATTTTAACCTGAGAAGACACTTACACTTACTGTATGAACCCATCAAGCCTGGCTAATATATAATCAGCGAATAGCTTTAAAGTGGCTCTCAACATGACGTCCAGTTAATTGGTCATGTCGAGCACTACTTAGCAAGTTAAAACAGAGGCTAACCCTTTCCTGTGTGACTCTAGGGGAGCTATCTGAAGTCTGAGAAAATAGCCCCTGATGATGTCATAAGGGTAATCTCGGTTTTGGTTCGGAGACATCACATATTTAACAGAAAGCGTAAACAAACTGGGTCATGGAGTAACTAGGTATATTTACGTAAATATTGTGTTTAAAATCTACAATTTTGATGTAGCCTACTTGTATTTCACTTGAGTATTTCCATTTAATATTACTTCGGAAAAAATTGTGGGCTACTTTTGACAACATTTATTTAAAGTTACTATATGTAACTTTTAAATGTTTCTGGAAATGTGTAATGTTCCATCTGATGATCATAAATGACCTGTAACAGCAAACGAGACTAAGAGTTAAAAATTTATACTTTTAAATAGTTTTTAATAATGCCTCTGCCCGGGTCCGATTTTTCCCACAAAGTCACAAAATGATTTACGGCACTACAGAAACACATTGAAAACCATTTGAATATCTCTTCCACACCTGATGAAAGATGGTATTGAGCTGCATTATGGGAAATTTAGGATCCAGCGTTTTGAAGCTGACCCTTTTTAAAATTTGTCTCTTGCATGTCTACCAACGTTGTGGAAGCCCAATACTATATCGTTGGAGTAGCCCTTTAACCCTTATTTGATGTCAGATGGGCGGCAAAGGGAAGAATGTAGACTACCTTCATTGAGACAGTACACAACATTCAATGCTGGATTAAAATCCACTCCACAAAAAATAAGCTATTTGAAAATGTAATTTAGTGTGTGTTTGTTCCCTATCTGTAAACATGCTAACGGTTTTCTGCCATAATGAGACATTTTGGAGCATGCAGAAACACGTGCAGAAACAGATTATAGCAGCTCTTCTGTGAGTAAGCTATTTTCAGTGATTGCACCAGTCCTTTTCATCATAATCAGCCACATTACGAGCAGACTTAATTATCTCCCTGCTTATGAGAATAAAGAACGTGCGATCTCAACAATAAAACATCAGAGGTTTAGGCTATTTTTGCAATTACGCCCGGGTGGGGTAAACGGCTTTTCATTGTCTATTCATTTAAGTTACTCTGGGGGGAGATACATGGAAAGTTTGAGTGCAGAGAGTGACTGTAGTGCTCTTGTTAGGTGAGAGGAGGGGAGGGAAGGAGGGGAGGGAGGTGGGAGTGCGTGGGACTGGCGCAGACGGAGAGGGGAGGGGGAAAGTGCTGTAGGACATTCCCAGGCTGGGAAACCTAGCGGAGAGTGAGAGGGAAAGACTAGAGAAGAGGACTATTTTCTTGTATAAAAAGGGGGAAAATTGCTTAAAGGAGGTAATGTAGGCTGTTTGATAACGACTGTTTTTGCGGAGAATGCGGATAGGAAGCAAATGCAGGAAAGGAACTGAGGACTATGTAGGAATTCCTGACTGAAGTCATGGTAAGTCCCACTTTCTTAAACTATGGAGAACTTGTTTGTCTAGAAAATGCTAAAAGTGAGCTAACTTTTCCAATATGAAGATACACGTCTCCAAACTCCTCCAGAGACTCAACTTTAGTCCTAAAAGGCTGATAGTGTTTTCCCATGGCAGCACTTTATAAGTTGTGTCTACCTTAAATTTCCTTTATCTATCTATCTATCTATACACCCAGGCTTCAACTTCTAAAACTCAAAACAGCTAGGATCACTTTTAAAAAAAAGTACACTTTAATCATTCTCATGAAGGCATGTGTTTGATTTGGGAATAAATTTAAATCAGCAGTTATAACTCCCAGCTTACAAAGTTGTCCAATCCCACTAGCAGCAAATTACAATGACATGATTTAAGTAGTGTGATGTTGGTGATTTTTGTGGTTGACTTGCAGATGGAATCAAAAGGCTCTCTGTTGCATCTCTAGGGATTTTGTTTTACCATCCCCACCCACTCATGGTCTGATCAGTGACATACAGAGGCAGAGATACAGAGAGATAAGTCAGGCGGGCACATGCATACATATAAGAAGATACATTGAATTATGATAAAAAATGTGTCGGGCAGGGTGGAGCAGTTTGGCAGGGAGAGCAAGAGAAAAAGTGGAGAGAAAGGAAGAGCTGGAGTGGGAAAACGGAATAAAAGCAGAGGGTAGGGTTACTTTTTTTATTTTAGTAGACTTGGACAGCAGCAACGGTGGTTTTAGTGATGCCACATTTTCCACATTGGACCTGGGAGAAAAGGAGAGAGAGAGAGAGAGAGAGAGAGAGAGAGAGAGAGAGAGAAAGAGAAAGTGGGAACAAGGGATGGCATGGACTTCAGGGAAGGAAGAACATGTGCAGTACAGTTTCATCTTCCTCTTTAACCAGTTGGGAAAGTTTAGGGTGGAAAACAGCAACAGATGTACACAGAAGAATACATAGCGTCACAGCAAAGTAGAGAAATGGAACATTTCCTATAAACACCAGGCTCAAAAGAGCAACACCTTACAGTAACAGACCTGTGTAAGCTCTAGGAGTGAACTAACAACCCTCCAAACATGTGCCCAAAAAGTAAAAACCTTTAACGCATGAGGAATGTGTGCATGCATACTACGCTCATGGACAAACATGACTGCTAACACATGCACATAGGTGTTAAAATGCATCATACAGTACTGTGACACACACAGCAATCTTTGCCAAGAGTATGTGACAGAGGGTATTTCCATGCCCTCTGTCTGGTGAGCTCTGATTTTGAAACACCAATGGGGTGTACCAGTCCTCAAGTCCGGCCAGGGGGTGGAAAAGAAAGTCTGATGAAAGTTATTGCAAACGATTCTCTGTGTTTGTTTTAACCTGCTTGGAGTACCAGGCGGGTGGAGATAACAGCAGTAGAACAATCCAGACAGGGTCAGCGATATTGTCAATCACAGGAATCTTTCTTTAACTGAGTTTCCTGTGATTGTCAAGACTCTCTGCCATAAACAGTGCATGCAGACTGAGGTTGGATACTTTTCAAGGCAACTATTCGCTGATTATGGCTGCTTCATTGGCATCTTTATTGGGCATCCATGTAGTTTGTTTTTTCTTGTTTATAATTTGCAGTAAAATCCAAAATATAGCCATAAACATCCTAAATCATAAAAATCCTTCCATCTTGAGTTAAAGCTGTTCTCAATATTTTCATTTGTTTCATTCATGTTTCATTTATTTTCATGTGTAACGCAACGAGTGTCAAGCCCACAGAGAATTATCACCCGACTCTGTAGCTCTATGGAGCATTTTAGCGTCTTTCAGCTCATTGTTTGGGTTTTGAGGCCCACAACTTCGTCTGTTTTGGTTCACTCTCACAGCTCTCATCAGCTTTGTTTTTTGGCCGCAGCAGAAAGCTGTTTTTAGTGGAAAAGCTCCGAAAAAAAACATTCTACGCTACCTGCCCAGCACCTGGCAGCAGAGAAACACAGTCAGCAACTAGCTGATGAAAAAAAATTTAACATTTAGCTCCTAAAGAACCACATATTTCCCTCTTGGTTGTTAAATTAGACGGAATCAGAGCTAGAAGAAGGTTGCCAGAAACACAACTCCAAATGAATGCTACTGTTGCTACGTGTAAGATGGATGTGTTAAAGCGCCCATATTATGCTCATTTTCAGGTTCATAACTATATTTTAAGGTTGTACCAGAATAGGTTGACATGGTTTAATTTTCAAAAAACACCATATTTTTGTTGTACTGCACAGCTCTCTCTCACTGCTTTAGATCCTCTTTTCACCTGGTCTCTGTTTTAGCTACAGAGTGAGACCTCTTTTCATCTTCTTCTTCTGTACTATATTTGATTGCACTCGCACATGCGCAGTAGCACAGATGTAGATCATGTCAGCTAGCTAACTCTAGAGACAGTAAAAGAAAGGCTGTTTCTCCAACTCTGGTCAGTTACAAGGCAGGATTAGCTGGGAGACTTCTAAATGAGGGCGCACATATAAGTAGTTCTTTTGTAGATTATGGTGAACTTTTGTGTGTTGTAGCAGTGCTTTGCTATTGAGAACGAGGTAGCATGCTAGCGTTAGCATGCTAACGCTAACGCTACGAGATTACGGTTGTGGTTAGCCAGCTCGTTTCGGACTGTGACGTCACAATCCGAGCCGATTTTGAACAGCTCACCCAGAGACTGAAGGCAGGCACATTCAGAAACCGTATCTCACTCAAAACACCATGGATGGATTTCTTTCAAAGTTTGTATGTGTGTGGAAGCACCAGAGACACAAAATAACACCCCAAATCCCAGAAAAAAGTGTTTTTTTCATAATATGGGAAGCAATTGTTTGCTAGCACGTTCACACGATCAAACGTCAGCGTTATCGGGCCGACGTCTCTAAAATAATTGACAGGGCCAGAAACACAAGCGTGCAATCTTACAGGTTGTAAACAAACCCTCATGTTAGTCAAACATAGTTTTCAAACGGTAAAAGTATTAGCCAAATTGTCGTTGTCACTGTAATAACATGAATCACAGTTTACACAAGTACCTGCAATGAGGGATTAACAAACCAGGCCATTCTCAATTTAAATTTTACCTCCAAATGCAGTGTTTTTTTAATGGCAAAACTGTTGGCTTGTTTACAACCTTGTTTGCAACGGTTAGAAAGGATAGTCCAAGCTACAAAAAATAGCACCCAAGCTGTAATAAACTGGAATTGGCCTTCAAGTTTTACTCTTCACCACCCAGCTACTGCATCTTGCTAGTTGCTACATCTATATTGATGTGATTGGACAATTATGCATTATACATTATACACATGCACTGACTTCACTTCACAGTCTTACCCCCAACCCCCGGCCTTTCTTCTACACACCTACTGTGCAATATTTAATATTTAATACTTTTGATAACACTGATAATTCTGTGCAATTTCATTACTGTGCAATATCATTATTTCACACTGTGTATCACACTGTATACAAACCATATTTATCTTTCTATTTTTATTTATGTATATAGCATCTCAGAACTGTGCACCTTACCTCCCCCCTCCCTTTTTCTTTTGCACTACCTATTTTATTCCATGTTGTTATATTTCTCTTATGTACATGTTGACATTGGAAAAGGAGTTGCTTCAATCTCGTTGTACATGTGTATAATGACAATAAAAGGCATTCTATTCTTAGCCTAGCAAAGCCTGAGCTAGGTTGCCTCAGGAAATATCACACACTTGAAGAGCAATAACTCCAATAAATGTGACAAAATGCCATTCTCATTTGTCACTGACAATGAGTAGACAATGAATGGAGGCTGTGTGAAATCTCATCTGCTGTGAAACGTGCCTTTACCCTATTCAGCAACAGACTGTAGCACTTAAGTAGTCTGAAACAATCTGTAAAGAAGCAGTTTGACCTACTGTGGGTTAAGCTCGATTATACAGGAAGATTCAGGAGAGGAAATCACTCTCCTCTTTCTTCCTCTTCATCCTCATTCCCTTTGTCTGTCTGCCTCTTTCCTTTTCCTGTCTCCCCTCTTCTTTTCTGTTCCCTCTTTCTCTGTCGGCGTCTTTCTCATTTTTGCCCCTAATCATATCATATTCTCCGAGCTCCTTTCTGCTCTAACTCTCTTTCGTTCTCTCTTTCTCCGTCCTTCATACTGTATGGGTCTACATCTGGTTTCTATCATGGTTGCTGCTGCTCTTGTTTCCCATCGATCTCTCCCACCGGTCAGCCTCCTCCTCCTCTTCTTTTCTTTTCTCTTTCCCTTTTTCTGTCTGAACCCTCAGTCTATGTAGAGCTGTCTGGTTCTCTCCATGTCTCTCTGTCACAGTCTCTTTTGCAATCTGTTGCTCAATTCACTCACACTTCAATAAGCTGAACTGACATGAAGAACAGTTCAAGTGCTAGCTATATTCCAAAACCACTTGAGTCTTCTCAATTCTATTACCATTTTGTCTATCCTCTTTTTCTAGACATCTTTCTTTCTTTTTTCTGGTTTTCCCTCTGTGCCAGGTCTGTATGGAAGACTACTTTAGCTTCTTCCGTTTCAGTCTGCGTACACAAGAGAAAGACAGGAAGTCTGACGCAAGAATGACATACCCTGATTCTATACTGTGTCCATATCCGACACAAACACAAGGATACACATTCATTCACACTGTACTGATTGTCCTCAGCGACACTCCACGTGCCGTATGAACACACACACTTTTCCAGTTAATTATTTTCCTATGCGTACAATGTCACCTGGGGGATTGTGACCGGTATTTTGAAGACAGGACATGTGCGTTTGTGATCTGTGACAGCAGGCAAAAACAACAAGTAACAACCAGCTTGGTGTAAAAATCTTTTTACAGTAAAAAAATGTTTAACTCAAGTTCCACTTACTACCTTCTTCCAGAAGTTTTAAAGTGCTCATATTATGCTTTTGGGCTTTTTCCCTTTCCTTTATTGTGTTATCATTTTTGTGCACGTTATAGGTTTACAAAGTGAAAAAGCCCAAAGTCCACCCAAAGGGACTTACCATCTCTAACAGAAAACCCTGTTCACAAACTGCTCCAAACAGCTCTATTGTAGTCCAGCCTTTACTTCCGGGACGAACGCTCGTCACTTTGTAACACACGTTATAATGCTCGCCTAGCTGCTAGCGTGGCATGCCCTCATACTCTGCAACTGACTAGCTAGCAGTGCTTAGGGACCGTTCGGTATTTATGGAATGGACCACCGGAGGAAAATAGGGGAGAGTCATGTCTTTTTATTCTTTGTTGAGGGGAGGGTCATCCAAACTTTTTTAGTCCGGGGGACCCAATTTGGTGCATTATTTGGTGCATATTTTTACATGTAGCTCTTAGTCTCGGCCCTCCTTCGCTACCAGATGGGTCTGACCCATGAGTTTGCTGTGGGGCATGGGGAGCACTGCCCCCCCTGGTGGCTGAAACGGGTAATTGCATTGTTTAAAAAATGAGTGGAATAATTACGTCTGGCATGACCAGATATTTTATAAATATCTTAGCTAAATAACACAAAACAACTAAATGGTGGTAGGTAATACATCTGATTTCATATACTGCTTTAGTAAAAAAAATATTTCCTGGCTGACCATGCGAGCAGCAGGACGCAGAAAACGAAAATGAATGTTGCTAGTCTGGACATCTTACCGTGCCAAGGTTGCACTAAAGGTTTCCTAAATGCCACATATGATAAAATCCTAAAACCTCTTTATAAAAGCTGTGCAATTTTACACTTGACTCTGCATGAAGGTTCAGATGTAATACTTTGCATTATAGCACTCTTTTAGCTAGCAGACATAGTTATTTAGTAAAACCCAACAATTTGACTCCAAACTGTACTTTTACTTCTGTACACTTTCTCCCAGAATGATCACGTGTTTTCAAAGACATGCACTTAGAACAAATCTATTAACTTCTCTACTGAATCAGAACACTCATGCACTTCTCTGTTGAAAGCTATTCTTAGCGTGCCTAAAATGAACAAATGTCATATGTCTTGTTAAGCTCCTAACTCAGATCTGTTCCTCATCATCTTTCTAGTTTGGTTTCATTTGGTGATAATGTGCGTACAGCTAGTTCTCCTAAAGGCATTGGCGATTGTGCTGGAAAGTCAGTATGTAGTATTGATTATGGGATGTGAAAACAAAGGCTCTACTCCATATTCATGGCATCACATTATACATATAAGCAGATTTATCCAAAGTGACTTACAATAAGTAAAACCCCTGAGTGCATGAGCGTTAAGTATCTGATTGAAGAGTAACTGAATTACACCTATAGTCCCCTAACGAAGAGGCACCAGGTTTTTCCATGAGAGGCTCCCTTGCTTGGAGTCCAAAGGAAATTGAATTAACAAATTTCATCTAGGCTGCTTTGTTTCATATGTGCACGTATGGGACTGTGATCGAAAGGAAGAGTGACTAATTGCATTAGATGCACTGGTACTGTAAAAAAACTATATTACTGGAAAATATGCAATATTCACTTTCATTCATTTTCATGATTTGATGGAAAAGCAGCATCACTCTTTTTCCCCTCAATTACACATCATCCCTTGTGTATTTGAGTGATTGTGCTTCCAGACTGAAATTCCTTTCAGCAGTGGAATATCCTGCTGAAAGCTGTACAAGCATGCAAACACAGAGTCAATGCTAAGGAAATAAAATAGGGAGAAACAGTGCTGGTGGCATACAACTGTACATCACACATCCAAACCAAATATTGCTGCAGGCAAGCTCCCTACAAACGAAATGTGGTTGTGGCGACAAACTATATTAACGTCCTCTATTGGTCTCAAAACAACTGCATTACGTATCAATTTACGCCATATTAGCGTAAAAACGTAAAGGTGCCCTGCCATACAAAACTGTTTTTACTTGCATTTTTTGAAATATGTTAGGTCCATATGTGTTTGTGTTATGTTGTGAATGTGAAAATGAACTGCTACCTCCTTTTTCAGCTCTAGCCACTGAAAAGAAATAAGCAGAGAAATCAGGCCAATTACAAAAGCTTGTCAGTCTGACATCATATTGCCTGAGCTCATTACAATTCATGAGCTCGCCCAGTTGGGCTGGGTAAAGGATGCTGATAGCCAGGCTCTCATTGGCTAGCTGTTAGCCAATCAGATTCAAACAGCTTAGCTTGTTGAATATTAATGAGAACTGACAGAAATCGAGCTGAGCCTTCCAGCAGGCTTTATATACCACACTAAAATGGCTTGAAACAAGGTAACCAAGGCATTTTTTTCCACAAAACAATGTTACAGAGTCCATGGTAGAACTTCAGACATTACCACAAAGTAATGAAGTACGTGTGGCAGGGCACCTTTAAGAACAGGGAACCTTCGTTGTGACGTTACAAACGTAACATTTGAAAAAGTAATATAGTAACCTTACCCCAACATTGTGGTTACGTCGGCAGATAGTCATCATACAACGTTATGAATCTGTCCGTCGTAAAGTTATAGATTTACATTGCTGACAAGTTTGCACGTCTTTGTTACGTTATTTACCATTCCACAACATTGTTGATTGGTCACTTACTTACTAAACCATGGCCATACATTTAGACTATGTGTATTACAAAAAGGTATACCATGGTCTTGTAATTATGATCTCCATTCTATCCTACCAATGGCAGGCCATTGCTACTGTAGCTCGTCACTAAGCTACATTGAGTTCAGATCTGCCAATCTCAATGTAAACACAAATGTTCAATAACATAATGCCAACAAGTATTCCAGTGGTTTTAGGAAAGCTCCCCAAACCTGAGTGGCCTATTTGTACCCAAACTTAAGCAATGAATGAGTGGTGCATTCTCTGGCACAAGCCACATATTTGATCCTGAGGAGCTCTATTGAGCCATTTGGGCTCAAATTGCAGAGTTGTTCCCATTCAACTTGCATCTGTGAGAAACTGTTGAAAGGACAGAGGCATTGTGCACAATTATATTGGCATTTACAGTCAGTCAGATGACACATAAAGAGCTGTGCCTTTGAGAAAACACACCAAAAGACATTAGTGTCCACTGCCATGTTTTAGTATTTGCTTTATATAGTGCTGTTGTGAATTAACTCAAGTCTTGTGGTAAAAAGGGCTTTAGTCAAAGAGGAAGTTCCTGCTGGCTAGCCTTGCAATCCCCTGAACCCCCCTGCTGTGCTTTTACTAGACTCAATATGTTCTGTCAGTGAGCCAGAAGGCTGTTTAAACCTCTTTTACAACCATGACACCTATTACAACATGCCCTCTGACAGGCTGTTGTTTACCATAGTCTACTCAATGAGACACCTCCTCCTGTATACGTGATGTTTTCGTCTTTACATGAACTTGAATATGAATGACTTTACTTTTTAAAATGATGCAACATTTGTGTTCTGTTATAGAGAGTATAGAGTGTGTACTTTACATAAGACTTTAAAGCTTCAAGTCTTTGCTAAAGTTATGTTTTTGAAAATAAGTTAAATATATTAAATATATATAAATCTATAAATATATTTAAATACAAGATGAATATCTTTCAACGTAGTGATAAACTTGTTTCAAATGTGAAACGGTGCAGCGAGGGACTTTTTTCTGCCTTGTTTTAACGTAATGACTCTTAAGAGGGTTAATTACTTGGAAACTTGTATGACATGCCAACCATCTGGCAAAGTTTTCACTTGTTTTTAGATAAATAAGAATGATTGGACATGTATATCCTTTGATAAAGAGCATTTTATGGGTGGCTTCCAAAAGATTATTTACTAAAAAGCCAACAGACTAACTAACATGACCTTAAAGCTGCTCTGCTTCTGGGAAACTTTTACGTAAGTTTTGTCATTTTTTATTTATTTTTTTATTCTCTGTTACCATGGAAAAATAAAGCTGCATGAATTTGATACCCCGGCGGTGGCACTCTGCTGTTGGTGCCATAAGGACTGAAGTCACAGTTGAAAAATCTTCTTTGCAGCCAAGAGAGTGGATAGGAAACAGAACCTTACATCTCTTGTAAGTGACCCTGAGCAACCTCAGCAGAGCAGGTCTTCAGCAAGTTATACAGTAGATCTGATGTGGTGTTTTTAGGTGTCTTGCTCCGTTTATAAGTCTCAGATTTTCTCCTTCAGTCCCCTCAGTGACCTTTTTTTCTTCTGTTCCACCCTACAACTGCTTGTTCTCTCCAGTGCCTACATTTCCATTTCCTTCCTGTCTCTTTCAGACTGTCAAAACACAATTGCAAATAAGTCTTTACATGTATTTCAACCTTAGTTTGAAAAAGTGATTTGTTGAATTTATTTTGTCAGGGCATTTCAGGCAAAGTTGCGCAACTGGAAAACAGCAGTACTCTTGTTTGTAATACTCATTCTATCCTCCTCTGTGGCTAACCCCAAACCCTCTGTGTCCACAAAACAAACCCCAAAAATAATTTTCAATGCAGTTGAACCTAGGTCTTCTTCCATAAACTCCCACACCACCACCAGCTCATTCCTTCCTGGCCCCTCTTTCGCTAGCAACTCTTTTCTTTTTCCAAACACTCTGTCCTCCCATTCTGGGGTTTTCTCCCATTGCTTTCCATCCATCCCCTCGGTAGTCATTCAGCACAATGTGCCGTTTGTCGAAGAGAATCTCAGCCTAATTGTTGTCAGATGACATTCAGAGAGTCGGATGGAGGTGAGACAGAAAGTTGGGTAAAAAAAAAGAAATAAAAAAAAAAGATGAGATGAGAAAAAAAGACAGAACAGAGCAAATTGAGGAAGAGAAGCAGATGGGAGATTTGAGAGGAAATGTGAAGGGAGGGAGAAGGAAAGAGAGAAGTCGGAAAAGAGAGAGAAAAAAGTTGCAGGTTACCATGCCAACGGTCCATGTAGAAAAATAAACACTATGTGTTGCGTGCTCTACTCTGTCACCCTCCGCCTCACAGGCCGGCCCAGTGTTATGATGTGTATGTGTGCATGAAACTGTGCCTGCATAGTGTGTGTGTGTGTGTGTGTTTGTGTGTGTGTGTGTGTGTGTGTAGGGAGTTAACATATTGCAGTGGTTTGACTCTTTTGCTCTGGGGGTTCTTACATTTACTGGGCCTTGGAGGAAATGTTTGACACTCCCCAGACAGACCATACAACAGGAAGTTAAAAGTAGAATATATGTGTGTATATTTGTCTGTGTGTGTGTGTGTGTCAGCAAAAAGTGAGACAACCCGGCTGTTAAACACAAACACAGACATTCGAGTTGATTCAGCGTCCGGTCATGGATTAACCCTTTCTTACCACCTTTGTCTCTCTCAGGGTTCGGAGGCAATGGAGGACTGTGTGCAGGGGGCGCTCTCATCGCTTTATCCTCCCTTTGAGAGCACGGCACCACCCCTCCTCTCCCAGGTACATCTCACAAGCATGCACACACACACACACACACACACACACACACACACACACACACACACACACACACACACACACACACACACACACACACACACACACACACACACACACACACCTTTATTCCAGTCTCACATCTTTTCAGCAATAAACAGGGGAATACAAATAATGCAGATTCAATTAAATGATAACGCAAAGTTGGAGTAA
Organism: Perca fluviatilis; assembly: GCF_010015445.1. Classification (NCBI taxonomy): domain Eukaryota; kingdom Metazoa; phylum Chordata; class Actinopteri; order Perciformes; family Percidae; genus Perca; species Perca fluviatilis. Next base: position 20,283,222 of record NC_053125.1, read on the forward strand.
GTGGGCAAGGCGATGTCATGTGCAGATAACACTGCTTGCCCTAGATATAAACTGCTGCTAGAAGCCAACACAAACAACATCTAGCCAGCTGGTCAATTATAGCCAAACCCTCTTCCTCCAACCAGCGCCATTACGTGACTTGTTTCACCAAAAGCTGCACACTATTTCTGCTCAATGGCAATCTCTTACAGGTGCATTGTGGGAACTTTTTGTAGGCTCTAATATCTTCAACTTAGTATTACTGAGTGCCACAGTCACATTTGTTTTTAGTTCCTTAAGCTTTGTTTCCATATGAACCAGTGGACTAAGGGGCCTTTGAAGTAAATCTTTTGGGCCCTTTGCCGTTAGCATTTATGGTAATTTGGTAATTGGTTTGTTCTAAGTTGCCATGTAGCTTCCAATCAAATTTCTTGTTGCTACGGAAAAAGCTGCTTAATGACTTCATGAAAGAAGATGGATATAATGACGCAGCCTTTTTGATTACATTCTGTCTGGGTTGAGGAAATTCCTCCGCTCTTGAGCAAATGCATTTCAAAATCCATTTGATACACTCAAAACATGCGTGCAGCTTTAGCTGAAACAAAGGCTGCTCTTAGTTCACAAGAAGCTGGCATTCTGAACGTGAAATGGTTTTCCCCTGACATGAATGATATGTAAAATCTATGCCATTTTGTTTCGTGCATCTAACCACCAAATGCACTAAATACAACTGCATTCACTATGCCTTTTTTCTACTCGTTCAGGTCTTTTCAGTTCTGGAGTCGACCTATCAACACGACAGCCTTCGCTACCTCCTGGACTACTTCGTTCCTGCCAAGCACCTCCTGCACAAACTCCAGCAGCACGCCTGCGTGAGTTCCAAATTGCAAACACTGCGGATGAGAACACACACATAGTTGTATAATCAGCAGCAGAATCAGCTGTTAAATACAAAAAGTATAACGTGACAAATCTGCCAACTGTTTTTTGATTCATTTTTATGTGTGCTGACAGAGATGTCTGGGCAACTAATGCAAGACAAGTCTTAACTCAGTCAAGAAAAGTTTTAAATCAAGTCTTAAGTCCTTAGAATCCCATCCCTGCTTGTAGGTAGTTTATGGCAAGTCCAAGTCAGTTGCAACAAGTCCAAGTCAAGTTGGAAGTCCTGTCAAATCAAGTCTCAAGTCAAGTTGAAAGTCCTAAAAAACAAATCCAATTCATGTTACAAGTGTTCATAAAACTTTATTTGTTTCTAAGTCTTTTCAGGGAAAGTCCAAATCAATTGGCAAAAGTCCAAATCAAGTTCCAGGTCTCAGCAATGAAAGACTCAAGTCCTAATGGGCAAGTCCAAGTGAGGCCAAAGGTTTTCAGAACATTTTTGGGGGCAAGTCCAAGTCTTGTCACAGCAAGTCTCAAGTCAAGCCTTGTTTTCAAGTCAAGTCTCAAGTCAGTCTAAACCATTCTTAACCCTTGTGTTGTCTTCTCGTCGACCATGCAACTTTTTGTTTTTCTGGGTCAACATTTAAAATGAAAACTTTTTTTTCAATGTTTTGGTCGTCTTTTTCGACATGTTTTTTTGTCGCTTTCTCCAATGTTTTTGTCACTTTTTTTCACAATTTTCTTACTTTTCCAGACGTTTTTTAAGCTTTTCCTGATGTTTTCATCCATTATTTCTGCACTTTTTTTGACTTTTTTTTTTTTTTTTTTTTTTTTTTTTTTTTTTCTTCATATGCTATAAAATTGTAGCCTGACAAGCCAGACCCACATCAAGATGTTGGGTCTGGGAACTCAATGTAATGCAATAGGATAGTGCTGCAACCAACCAGAACAATGCTAATTGATAGATACAAATTTTGCCGTATGCGGTCAGCAAAGCTCCGAACACATCTTTGTTTTTTAAGAATGACTTCAGTTTCGTTCTTTGTTCTTTTCTCAAAGAAAAGCTTAACTCCAAGTCTTCCAGAGTCGTGGCCAATGCCGATTCGAAAGACCGCTGTTTGCCAGCAGCAGCAGCCATCTTCTTTGTTTTCAATTAGCAGGGAATTCACACAGAACCGTCGCAACTCTGCCATCATTATGTTAAGCCCGCCCACCGACTCTATACACGATGTGATTGGCCTGACTAGAGTTTGGTTTTTCCAGCTCGCAAGCCAACAGAGAGTTGCTAGACTGACCCTGACTGCAAATTACATTTGCTGCCGCTAGGGTGCGTATAGATTTCAAGGCTAATAAAATTGAATAAAACACCCAAATTCAATGAAAGTAGTGAACTGATCATTTATTTTACTTGTGAAGAGCATTGTATGGAACCATCCACGTTATTTCTTGTCAAATTTGACTCGAGGAAAACAGGCGGGTTAAGTCAAGTTTCAAATACTGAAGGACAAGTCCAAGTAAGTTATTAAGTCTTAATAAGATGATTGTTTTTAAGGCTCCTTAAGCACAAATCCAAGGCAAGTCACAACTCTTCATATGAGCATTATCTTTGGAATCATTACTTGGAATTTGGCAGGTAAAAACTTCACTTGACTGATATTGCTCAATTGTCAAATCAAGTTAAGTCAAGTGAGCTAAGACTCAGGTCAGGTCCATGCCAATCTCAGGTCTTTATTTTTGTGCCCTTAATCTATGGGTGCTTTTTCATCTGTAGTTCGGTTCATTAGGTCATTCATAAATAACATGCGGGAAAATTCCAACGGAACTTCTGGAAGTAAACAAAGAGAGGAAACAAAGCCAGTAGTCACTTTTGCAAGTCCTACTATGGAGAGACAACTGCACGGGTTGATTTTAGCCCTGGTCATCATAGCCCAGTGCAGCTGATTACGGCAGCTGGTTTAGCCCAAAAATTTGCAGTTCTTCCAGCAGTTGGGTCTGTTCGAGGTCGGATAATATTTTCACCACAAACAAACCGCTCCAGAGTTCGTTTGAAAGCGTACCAAGACCACCTCTTCAAGGCGGTTTCGGTATGCTTGTTTGGTCTGTTTTTGGTGCACATCTGAGTGTGATTGCTGCATTCACACCTGCCCAAACGAACCGCACCAAGGGGGAAAATGAACTCTAGTGCGATTCAGCTGAACTAAATGAGGCAGGGGTTAAAGGCCTCTAAGTGTCAAGTCTTCAGCCTCTCACAGTACCTTGTGGCATGAAGACACCAGTGCAAAGAAAAGTTCAAGGCTTTTATAATTCGACACATGTGTGACCCTATGTCAGTTACCCATTACACTGTGGAGGGTCGAGCTCTAAAACCCTAGCTGGCCGGTAAAATTTGAGATTTACCAGGAGCTGTGAGTCGCAGACAAAAGAGGTGGTTTCCTGCCTTGGAAGCTCCACTGAATCAACAGAGATTAATGAAATACAGTGAAATAAGGCATACATAAAAGCGCTCTGGTTTTAATTTTCAGACTCCCACATGCATGCATAAAAGCAAACGCATGGAAATAGTATGATAGATGATATGATAGGATACACTGTGCAAACACATGCAACTTCCACTTTGTGTATGGGCTCAAATCATTCTCTTTGCACTTTCTGTGTCACACGCACAAAACAAGATAAACAAATGAAATGCCACATTTACTTAACTCAAAGTTTTGAGGTTTATACTGAACAGCATTCCTTTTTTACTTTCCAACACACACACACACACACACACACACACACACACACACACACACACACACACACACACACACACACACACACACACACACACACAAACAAACACACACTGTTTAGCACTAGCTCGGAGGCCATGAACGAACAGTCTCATATTTCCCCTTTACAGTTTTCCTAAACTTGCAGGCACACACACACACGCACACGCACACGCACACGCACACACACACACACACACACACACACACACACACACACACACACACACACACACACACTGTGAGAAAGCATTGTGAGAAAACTATGTTTTCATTGTCAATGAGTGGAGCTGCCTGGGACGGGAGTTAGACTGTGAGTCATGACAATAATTCCTTCCATATGTGAGTGTGTTACTGCTGTGAGAGAAAGAAAGAGAGAGTGAGTAACAGAGAAGCGGTGGGAGGCGAAGGAGAGAATGAACATGGCTTTCATTCACCATGCCTGCATGCTTGCACGCATGCGTCCGAAAAAAGAGAAGATGCTGGAGGTTGCAGACTATAGTAGACTGATTGAGGAATTTTTGTGAAACGGAAGGTGCTGAAGAAGGAGCAAACACTGGGGTACTTTGAGGGAGAAGTCGGAGGAGGGAGGAGGCCCAGAGGACACAGGGAGTTACAGAATGTGGACTGACTCAAAACAGGCAAACTTTTTAAGAGAGGAAAAGTCACACATGGTTTTTAATGCTAATATCCACCATGACAGACTATTGCTTGCCCCGAACTTTGCCACATCAAAAGAACAGGCAAGAAGAGAGACTTGAAGGGAATACATTGAATAAGAGGTAGAGGTAGAAAAGGAAAGATGGAGGAGAGGTTGAGTAAGGAATATAATCTGATCACGTCTCGTGAGTCTGGAGGGCACAAAGGGGGGGAGGGAGCAGCCCCAAGTCAGTCGATTAGACGTGACTGGGAACAGCAGAGAGAGGTTCTGGAGGAGTTTTATACCTCAGACTGCGAGAGGGAGGATATAGATCTGACACAGGATCGATTAAGGTGGGAATAGCATTTGGAATAAGGTGTTTTTTTTTCTAAACAGATCAGTTGAGTGCAGGGGCTCACACTCAGGGCCTTCTCTCTTACCGTAAATTCAGAATTCTTTAGTAAATGCTTCTTTGTACGATTTTCTATATTTAGACCCATGTCATTTAGTGTGCTAGATTTAGATTGATTTCCCAGTCTTACAGATCTATTTGATGTATTTTCCCCTAATGAAACAGTGGACTGTTTTAACAGTGGCTGGCTGTTGTGAAGAGTTGGTCATCTGCATGTTTCTGTCTGACTCACACTAACTCTCTCTCGCTTTCCAGAGTCTTCTCAACGTGTCATGCCAGCCAAGCGGTTTTACACTGTAGAAAACACAGTCACATGTCTGACATTTGTATGTGGCGCTGGCTTTTGGCCAGTTGAGCCAGTGAATAGTGTTGACTGGTGTGGTATCAGTTCTAGAAATTCGACTCATCTGAATGTCAAACAAAACCATGCAGAACTGGCTAATGTGGGCTGTGGTGTGTGAATGGAGGAGCAGATTGTGCGTGAGCATTAAATAGGATAGTTTGTGACAAGAGGGGAGATTTCCAAATTGCAAAGAGTCCATTGCACAACCAAAAGAGGTCTAGAGAGAAGATTCTGCAAGCAGTATTTCATTTCATGCAGATGATGGTTTAATTTTTTATTTATACATTCAACACACTTCCTTTCTTCTTCTCCTTGTCATCACAGTCTCAGTACCTTGGCTGCTTGTTCCTTCACTCCGGCTGGCCTCTGTGTTTAGGGGAGAAAGTGGTCATACAGCTGTCCACCCTGGACTGGAGGATCCTGCGCAGTAATGACTTCTACCTGCAGGTTGTTCCTTTCTCGACGCGCTGCCCCCGTCTGGCCTTAAAATGTCTGGCCCCTGGGGGGCGCACAGTTCAGGAAATCTTGGTACCCGAGTCACAGCACCCCCTTGTGTTCACCGCTGAGTGGCTGCACAGCGTCAACAAAGAACGGGGCTACAAGAGAGAAGGTAAGGAAAGGACGACCTGTACTTCTTTTGAAATTTCGTTCTTTCATTTTGTTTCTGATCATAGGTTCTTATTGTTATTCGTTTTTTCAGGTTAAGTGTCTGAAAAAGGTCTTGCAGCTTAGCCAGTAATAATGACTAGGAAGAAGACTACACTTAAAACAGGCGAAGTAAGACATGTGGCTAGAAGAGGCAGGTTTTTATCATGGATGTCATGTGTAAGGGCAACAAGAGAAGGGAGAGATATATGGGTGTCATAAAGTAAGGAGGCACAAGTTTAGACCTTTTCCACGTAGCTTATGTTGGTGTCTTTTTTTAAGGATACCCTCAATAAACGTATGAATGTGACATTAAGTTAGTTCTCTTTAACCTTTGCATAGTTGGAGGAGGACTTGACACCTGCCTGGTCAGTACCTGTGACGGTGTCATTCGACTTCCGTGGAAGGAGGTTGTCTACCCAAAATTCATCCATGACCCTTCTGAGGAGCTGGGCCTGATGTCCAACCACAAGGGCCCCACATCCAACCGCCTGCCCAGTGAGGGGGGCAGCAGCCTCGGGGGCTGGGGTGGCTCATCGTCCGGAGAACTGGACTCCTGGTCCTGGGATGAGGAGGAAGATGATGGTTTATCACCAGACGGCTTGGCCTCTGAGCCTGCACTTCCTCGGCGAAGGCGCAGCGAAGATGGGCTCGGGCGGACAGCGAGGCACCCTCAGCTGGACGGGGACTATGTGGAGCTGTTGGAGCCCAGAGTGGGTCCTGATGGAGGGGTTGACACGAGGCAGAGGTATCTGGAGATGCATGGAATTTGTAAGACGAAGACTTTGCCTCTGTGCAGGAGAGGTAAAGCTATCAAACTCCGGAAGGGCAGAGCTTGGGGAAATGGGAGACTGGAAGGGTCAGGAAGCTTTCGTGCCGTCCTTGGCGCCAAAAGAGACGTAGGTACCCCAAAAGGTGACATTTTACCACCTCGGCCTCCACCAGTAGTCACTGAACCTGGCAGAGGGAGGCGGTCTTACTCCTCTTCTGTCCACGACTCTGATGAAGGAGACAAAACAAGCAGAGACTCTGAGGGCCTGGAAAGCCACCGGCTTTGTTTTGATGGCCTTTTCAAAGAGAGGAGGCCCGGCGTGGGCAAGGAGAGAGATAGCAACGGCCTCACGCAGCCGTGCAGAGACAATCACAAAGGTAAAGACTCTGAGAGTGGCGACAGCTTTGTCGCAAACGAAATCCATGACTTGACAAACCACAAAATCGGGCACATTATAGAGGGCCACTCAGATCATGGATCTCATTCAGACTCTGTTTTCGAGGATACAGATAAACCACTGAGCGGAGACAGTGATGCCACAACCCCAACATCAGACGCACCAGAGAGACCATTCACTGGAGAAATTACCAACAGCGGGTCTAAAATGAAGAACTCGTCAAACCCAAAGGTGACAGAGGAAAGGGATGACAGGAAGACAGAGGACAGAGTTTGTCCCAGAGGAAAGGAAGTTAAAACTGCAGGATTCAGGGCACCAAGGTACAGATTTATTTCCAATGGGCACTCCTTCTTATTTGTTTTCATTTTCACACTTCCATATGAAAGTACAGACCAGTAACATTTTGGTGCAAACTCTGCGCACAACGTACAGGTTTTGGGACTTACACACATATAGGCCTGACACCAGTGGTACAAAAGACACCCTCCTAAACCATTCTTAACAAAGTCATTTATAAAGTGATTCAAATTATTAACTGTCTGTTGTACCTCATCAGTACCTTCCTGTGCTTTGTCTTTAGGAGGAAAAGGAAGGGAAAGGGGGCCAAAGGTAGGGCTAGGTCTGGTGGTCGTACACACCAGAAGGGATCAAAACATCAGGGTAAAGCTGCTCAACCAAGTCCCACCACCTGCTCTGCTTTGACAAAGCTGCCAACCACAGAGGAGAACCAAAGAAAACAGGCAGACGAACCTGACGGAGTGCCCCCTTCAATTAATGAAGACACGAGGAAAACCAGTGCAGGTCTGAGGGAAATTGAATGTTAATGCATGAGATGCTAAAAGTCCTAAAATACCCCATAGAATATTTTCTCTAACTTTTATATCCCTCAACAGAGAAAGAAGCTGAATCTTTGCCTGTCTGCAATGGCCAATCAGGCACATCCTTACTAAACCACTCTAATGAGGAGGCCGGGTCAGGAGAGACGTGTCCGGACCAAATAAATGCTGTTACATCTAAAGTGCCTCCCCTGCTGAGGGAACTGGACACAGAGCTCCTGCAGTCAGGGAAGCTAAAGTTGACAGGCAAGTTTATTTCAGGCCTGTATTTTTCCTATACCTATAGATGTGTGGCTTTGCTGTCGTTCGTTGTTCGTTGTTGTCCAGCACACATACAGTCATGTGAAAAAATTAGGACACCCATGCTAAAGTTGACTAAAAAGAGGAATAAAAAAATCATCTTTTGGAAATTGATCTTAATGCCTTAATTAAAAAAATTAGGAAATATCCAACCTTTAAGGACACCAATTTTGTTTGTGAATGAATAATGTATTGTAAATAAATAAATGTTCTTCCTTAAAATACAGGGGGCATAAGTAAGTACACCCCTATGTTAAATTCCCATAGAGGCAGGCAGATGTTTATTTTTAAAGGCCAGTTATTTCATGGATCCAGGATACTATGCATCCTGATAAAGTTCCCTTGGCCTTTGGAATTAAAATAGCCCCACATTATCACATACCCTTCACCATACCTAGAGATTGGCATGGTTTTATTTCAGTTAGCCTAATAGCTGGTTTGATTTGCATTGAGAGATGATTTTATGGAAAGTACCCCAGATGTGAACATACGTACATGATACAAATACACTGTTAGATTCGGTGTGACTTGAAATATCATGGCATACCAATAACGCCAATTTTTATTATGGATAAACATCCATAAACCCACTTGCAAAAAACAGACATTATACTGTAATTCAGATCTTCTCTCATAATCAGGTCTGAAAGTTCTTTGGTATTAAAAATGATCCAGTCATGTTTATCTTTACATTTTATGATTACAGTGCAAACAGGAACTGCTAACAGCTAATTTGGCAACTGTAAACAAATATATGCTAAAAAACAGAACTCAAGTTGTAGCAAACAACAAACTAACAAACCTACTTTAATAATTCCATGGCAACATTTTATTTCCTCCCCCAAAGCATTATGGGAACTGTAACTCCAAAACTTAAAACATGATTATTCCAAATAAAAGTGGATGACACTGGGGCGGCCTCTAGCTCACCCAGTAAGAGCGTTCGCCCCATGTTGGCTGAGTCCTGCAGCGGCACAAGGTTCAAATCTGACCTGCTGCCCTTTGCTGCGTGTCATTCCCCATCTCTCTCCCACTTTCTAATAAAGGGAAAAAGCCCCAAAAAATAATTAAAAAAAATAAAGTGGATGATACTGACAAGCTTACAGTATATATAAAAAACCAAATGTAGCAGACTAATTGTAGTCTTGTTAGACCTTTCTCTTTACCTCCTCTCTCAGACCTTAACCTGATGCTTACCGACCACAGGTACAGTGGACAGGCTGGGACGTGCTCTGGTTGTCACAGAGATGGATGCATCAGAGGAGAGCTGCTCTGAGGAGGAGATGGCCCGGGTCTTGGCCTGCTACCACAGAATCACTCGGTAAGTCTGCATTCTTCCTACTCCAATCAGACAATGAATCCAGAGATATATTTCAGTATAGTAGTAGTTCAATAGTTTGTTTCAGACATCCCTTCACGATAGGTTTCTATATATCACCAGGAATTAAGGCGTAAATTTAGCACACCTTACAATGCACATTATCCCCTTTCATGCCATTAACTGTTGTCTCAGATTTACCCTCTGCTTTCACACTCTCTAAAAAAACATGTCTTTACTTGCATATCTATGACTAGCTAGTTCTCTGATGTTTATATTTGGGCTTGTGCCACTTGTTTCTTGTCATGCCGCTCATTTACAAAGCTATTTGGCCAAAGGTGCTTCATAATTATGTTTGACTTGACTTAGTATTTGCTGACTTTGCCAAATGCAGCAAAAGGTGGAGCTAAGAATATGCAGCATGTGCAAGAATGAGCAAGAAAGCGGAAAAAAAACATAACAAACTGATTCAAAGTCAGTTTAACAAACTTCTTTGAGCTTGTCCGTTTGCCTAGCACAATATCCAATCATCTGTTGCTCACACCAATTCTTGGCATAAATTATATAAAGTTTAATTTCTGTTAAAAATAGATAAACCCCTAACTGTCCCCTAGAAAGTACTATAATTGGTATACATCTTATGATTTAATTTCTGAAGAATAGACATCATTGATCTTTATTTTTTAACATTGCAGGTGTCTCATTTAAATGAAATCTTCTTTATTAACTACTGCTCCTGTTTAAACCGTACATTCACCCCTCATCTCTCCATCCATCCTCATCAGGCCTGCAGCCAAAGAAAAAGGTCTCACAGTATTAATGGACTGCAGACGCTCTCCACCCTCCACCCTCGGCCTCTCCGCTCTTAAATTGTTCCAGGTGACAGAAAAGAAATGTTATTTAGCCAAATGTGCTAAATGTTTGCTTATGTTGCTCTAATATACCTGCAGATGTGATGAAGTAGCTCAAACACATGTTTCTGAGTGTGTTTTTGTGTGTTCCAGGTGTTGGTTCCTGGCGGCCTCGGATCTGTTCTGGTTTTGGTGGAAGAGCAGCAGGAGTCCCTTTCTCATAATGTAGAAGGAGCAGAGGTGACCTCATGCGAATCACATGTTTACAGTTTATGATCCAACAAACACACACACACACACACACACACACACACACACACACACACAACACACACACACACAACAAAACACACACACAAACACACACACACACACACACACACACACACACACACACACACACACACACACACACACACACACACACACACACACACACACACACACAACATAGAGTTGGTTCAGTTAGTTTTATTTCTTTTATTTGCACGTCTAAGCTTTAAATCACAGGTAGCACACCCACAAGAAACTTAATAAGTAATAATACAAAGATGTTAAAACCGCAAGGATAAAGTGTGCAAACATTAGCAAAATGTTCCTAAACCTCCATTGGCCATCATAACAGCAGGGATAATTGCTCACATATGAAATGCTAAATATTCAAAAGCGAATAACATTTCATACTCCATGCTTTGTTGTTGTCCCTTGCTAAAATGTGATGAATGTCAAATGTACTTACATAGCTGGATCGCGCATTCACGTCGGGCTTGAATCTAAATGAACCTTATTTCCATACATTTGGCACATAGAGTTTGCAAATAGCTTATTTTACAGCTCAATTCAGCTCATTGCTTTGCATTGATCAGCGGGGATCTTTCTTACACACACACGCCTGAGAAAACTTTCCTTGCCATGTGGTTTGTATTTCAACTTGGCAGCTTTATAAAAACTTTGCATGTTAAAGGGAAACACTGCCCTAAAAGATGTTAACAGCTGTTGGAGCTGCAGCGCACATTCCTCAGTCCATTTTATTGTTTGGTTGTAATTGTTTTTATTCCTGCTGATATATTAACAAATGGAGATGATGCAAGTGTAATTAGAGAACATGCTTTGGTTTTAAGGAAGTTGAAATAAATAGGCCCTCAGAATCAGGAAGGGAGAGTGTTAGTAATCTGTTGGCATGAATGCAAAACATAAACATTTTATTTAAGTCTTCTTTTAAATAGAGATATATATTGCAAAGACTAAAGCTCTTAGATAAGACTTGATATACTCAAGGCTACAGCACGATCTTCTCATAAGTTGCATTTTTGGCCAACTTTTTTTTTAAATACAGTATCTCTATTCTTTAAACTTTCCTTTTCTCTACCGTTTGTTGTTGTGATTTTCTTTTCCTGCCCTTATCTTCTCTTATCCTCTCCTGTGCTATCCAGATCCACATGGTGCGAGGAACAGGGGTCCTTCAGCAATATGTTGACAAGCAACAGCTGCCCAAAGAGATGGACGGAGACTTCACCCACTGTCACTCCGACTGGCTGGCCTTCAGACTAGTGAGAATCTGCCGCTGTTTGTCTGTTTCAATAAAATCATATCCGTTCCTGTTAATTGTCCCCCTAAATCTCTACATAGTTTCTGTTCTAGCCACTAACCTGAAGCAGACTGAGCATGACTTTAAGTGGTCTTGAGGAAATTGAGCGGGAAATGATCACTTCAGACATTTAAGATTAATATCTTTGCAAAATTATTCAGATTTATTTTACAGAGTGCTTGTTGCAGCCCCACAGTCTGAGTCTATATATATATATATACAGATCAGGAGTAGCTTTCAATATACAGTATCACAGCTGGAGATTTCATACCAGTGTCAATTTTAGTGTGAACATCTGCCATTTATTTCATTTTTCTGTTCTAGCACATTACACGTTGTCATTACTGCTGAGTTTTGTGTACCTCAAGTTTAAAATATTACCACGAAGGAGAGGGAGTAGAGTGGGAGAAGTTTTGTTCGGTGGTGGTCGATGATTTTAAAGATTCCTGATGAACTGGGTGTGGAGGATAGATCAAGCAAAGTAGGTCTGAGAAGAAGCTCGAGGGCTCTTAATGGCTTTCCCCCCAGACAGTTTATGTTGCTTTATCCAAACAGACGAAAACATGTTCCTGTCCTCTGCACTTTCTCTGACCTCTCTCATGGAAAGAAAAGAAAGAAGGCATTTCATGCAATTTTATAAACTAACCTGTGTCTGCTTTACTTACCATTTGTGTCTTGTCTTAATTTGATGGAACAAGTAAAATGCTAATCTCAAAGTCAAGCATTCCACTCCTAACTTTTTCCCCCCCTTCAGAGTCTGGAGAGTCTGACAGAGCGTTGTGAGAGCGCCCTTGCGCTCCTCGGAGAAGCACTGCAGTCTATGGACACTGAGCCGATGCCAGACAACATCAAGGTACAGACGTCTAACACAGCGTGCTTTTTTTTTTCATCAGTGATTTGATGACATGACGTTGTTATGTGGCTGACAGAGAATTCTCCACAGACACAATAAAAAGTACACTGTTCTTCTTCAGGCCGTTCCTCTGAGCATTGACAAACACAGACAGCTGATGGCGAGCGTCCTGGCCGACCAGCGCTTAACTGAACCACAGCAAAGGGGCGGGGCCTGGCTCGCGGGACTGACCAATAGTGCAACTGGACTGGCACATAAGTCACCAGACTGCAGGTAGAAGACCGAATTCAGTGTGCCGATGTGCTGCAATAGCAATATCAAGTTTGAATAGAGTTTCTCCTCCTATCATGGAGCCTCTTTACTGTAGGCCGTGTCAAACAGCAGATTTAATGTTAGCCAGCGTTATTCAGATGTGCACCAAGTAGTAGGCACACTGTCAAAATTTCTTGCGGAATTTTCTAGTTTCTTATATTGTACTAGAAATATGGTGCTTTTGTGGTCCCTTTTTGCCTTTTGTTTATAACGCTGAAAATGACCACAGTCAATCAATGTATCTCCAAACAAGGAATTGATCAATATCATGAAAATAAGTGAAATAAAGTGTATAATATTATTCAGTATATGCACTGTTACACTGTAATAAAAGATTAGAAGTCTACACTCTACACTACACATTATTTAGAGTAGCAACGTGTGTATCTGCATATACTTCCTCTTGTTATGATGCTAATGATACTGTATACTGCTAGAATATACATTAGACACAGGCCTATTAAAGTAGGACTATTTTAAATACAAAGATGTCATGACAAACAAAACTACTCAAATTGGGCAAATACTCAGAAGTGCAGACACGATGTACACAAGCAGCTTGGTCCCGAGGGGCAGAGAAAAGGGATCTGCATGTCCTTTGCCTTTTCCAGTTCTTGTATTTGATTGAGGGATTTTGTCGTTGTTGTCATAGGTTAAAAATACTCCGAATCGTGAAGACAGAGTTGTTTGTTTTCAGCCCAAAAAATGAAAACCAGCCGGAGGAGAAAAGGAATGTGAACGAAACATCAAATGGAGGACAGAGCGATGCAGCTTGTTTGTGCCCGACTAGAGCTTAAATATGATCTAAAGACTGCTGTAGTTGTAGCTGTTGTTCTCATCCAGTAATGAGTTTTGGCTCAGTCTGCACAGAAACGAGGCCAAATACAAGGATAGGCTGATTGCTGAATCCTTTTTTTGCTTGACAATCGGTCTGCAAGGCATTCTTGTTTTTCATAATAACATCATTTCTACCAGCCCAAACCCGAAATTCTCACTGATTTTAGAATTAGAATAGAAATAAAGAAAAAACTCGGTCTTGCTCATGAGTGATTGCTTGGTGGTAATAATTTATATATATTTTTTTTTTACTTTTGTCCCATCAGGGCTGCTCTTGCAGCAACCTCTAAACTCTACGACAGCGTGGATGACGCCCTCCATCGGCTCGTCCGACTGTCCAACCAGAGAGGTCGGGACCTGGAAGCTCTGGGACGACTAGCGGGGCTGGTGGACAAACTGGAAAAGGTGCGGCTGAGGGAGGACGAGTGTGCTTTTATTCTCATTTCACAAACCTAGCAGACTGTTTTGCTGCCAGCTCTCATGTCTCCTGAATCTCGTGAAAGAAACTATTGTATAAACCAGCCGCTGTGGGCATAGGCATAATTTACAGGGGGGATGTTAGGGTTACAACCCCCCCAATACTCAGAACTGGGCTTTTTTAAATACGTTTTTGGCGCTTTTATTACATTTTCCTGCACTTTTTCTGACATTTGTCAGTTTGTTCGAGGTTTTCGTCTCTTTTTTCAAGTTTCTTGTCTCTTTTTTCGAGGTCGCTTTTCTCAATACATGCAGACATGTCCCAGGACCTCCCTAGATGGTTGGAGATCTTAACCCCCCCAATTTTGACCCCAAAGTTATGCCGTTGGTTGTAGGATTTTAGATAGAAGATTAAAGTCTGCGTTTTAAGCATCATTGCACTGTACATAAAGGATTTTCACTGCTTTAACTTTGCCGGTCCTCCCTCCTCTCTACTGTTCCCACCAGGGATGGGATGGAAACTCCCTGATTTGCTGTTTTGTGTTTTCTCTAAGATATGCCTCTTATCACTCTACTCCCTTGTCTTGCTCACCCACAGCACAACAAGACAGATACAACATGTATACTGGCTAAAAAAAAGGTTGTGATGACCATCTTCTCTCTCTCACCCCTATATCTTTCTGCTGCATGTAAAATCCTCCACTCCTCTGCAGTGTTTCACTTCCCTCGTCTCTCTGTTTGTCCTCCATGTAGAGTGAATGCCCTGTGTCCTCCTCTCACCCCTCTCTCCCTATCTCTCTTATACCCCAGTGTGATAAGGAGATTGAGCAAGTACAGTCACAGCTGGAAGACTACAAGGACCCTCCTCTGTCCCTCAGCAGACTCTCACTCAAACAGCAGAAATTCAAGACATTCAGAGAAACAGCCAATGTGAGTGTTGCTCTTCATTTCCTTGGTACAGTATTTGATAAAAACCTTTTGTTCGGCAACATACATTTGTATGCTTGACACATAGTATATGAGAGAGTATACTATTTCAATGTACTTTGCTCACAATCACAGCGTGATTCTTAAAATGAAAGCCACAATATGTAGGATTTCAAAAGTCCCTGACTTTGGCGCCATTCAGTGGTAGAATCAAGAATGAGATGTAGACACATAGACTGCACCAATTTTCACCAGGATTGTCTCTCCATAAAAAAAGTGATCCCATCAGAATAATTTCTGATATAATAAGTATAAAACGTTTCGGGTGTCTGGGTAGCTCACCTGGTAGAGCGGGCGCACGTATGCAAGAGGCTCAGTTCTCAACGCAGCGGCTCAGGGTTAGAGTCCGACCATTTGCTGCATGTCTTCCTCCCCCCCGTTTTCATAAAACCGTTATTTGTCAGAAAGTATAAGATGACATAAAACCGGTTAGACGTTAAAGCTAAACACCAGACCGGACCGATGTACTGAATTCTACCACTAGGTGTCACACTTGGTGCAGGCTAATGTTAGTTGATATTGGCACATTTTAGATAGATATTGATGTATAACTGATATTACTGAGTCCCTACTTGCACTACTGTTACTCATTTTAGCTTTAACCATTATCCCGTAATTCACATATTTGGATGCTGTTTAGCAAATGATGCATAGGATTTAACTGGAAATGTTACATAAACAACAGTATGAAATTGCTTGTTTTTTTTTGTTAACCATCCCTGTTTAGACAAAGGAAGTGTATTGCACAACATACTAAATAGCAAGGTTATGTTCGTTATGTTCTAGATTGTTTTTTTTGTAGTTTGTTAGATGTCTGTGTGATTTTGTATGTGTTTTTATCCCTTCTGGAACAGAAATTAGCTCTCTATATGGAGCTGTTCCAATGTCTTAGAGGAGTTAATAGCTAAAAATGTCAAATGTAAACAGATGTGTTTTGAGCCCCCTTTTCTGTTCAGTGGTATATTTGGGTCATTCTTGTGGATACAGACTAATGTAGAAGTTTTGTGGGCATGTTCCCAGTTGAAGCAGCTATTATTCCAGTCATAATTTCCAAAGTGTATCTTGTCAAGCCTCTACAGTAAATACTTTAGGGTTTTTCCAGGCAACAACCTCACAGTGGATCTCCCTGAATCCTTTAGGAGCTGTACAGCGAGACTCTGTCAGTGCTCAGCAATTTGGAAGGCTGGTGTGAGTTGGACTGGGCAGGCCTAAGCGACGTCCAGATCCGACTTCCTCCGGTCAGGGAGAAACTGAGAGACATGTCCCACTGTCTGTCTGACTGCTGGACCACCCTGGATAACACACAGAGGCTGCTGTCCACACTGACTGAGGTAACGCAGCAAAGGAAGCCATCCGTTATATGCACACAGGAAGCTATGATCATACATTAAAGGGCAAATAAGAGTCATCTTTTCTTTCCTGTCTCATGTGCAGGCCACCCAGTGGTGTGAGGTAGTCTCCTCCACCTCCTCCTCCCCGTCTTCCTCTTCTTCCACCTGCCCTCTCGCCTCTCTCCCCCCGATCCCCCCGTCCCGTTTCCAGGATGCTCGTTCCTTAGCCATAGAGCTGGGCGGCGGGGCGCTCCTGGATCTCTGGACCCAGACGGTAGAGCGCTACCAGCGCACTGTAGCGCAGGTTAAACCTCGCTTCCTCCAGCCTGACAGGGCCCAGAATCAGGGCCAGGGGAGGCCAAAGACGCCGTCTGCCAGCAGCCTGTGGGACCTGATGGGTTCTGAGGGAGAGGCCGACTGGGGACTGGGAGCTGGAGGAGGCGAGGGGGGGCTGCAGTCCTGGGGATCTCTGGCATCGCTGTTCAGGCCGCAGACCTGCTCCACGCTGAAGATAGGAGAGGAGAAAGGGAATAAGAAAGAGGGAGCAGTGGGAGGAGGAGTAGGCGGAGCTGGAGGAGGGAAGTTCCTGCAGAACCTTCTGAATCCTGCAAAGAAGAGTGTGAGTTTGTGCTTCATTTTGCATTGATTATCTGTTGTGTCTGCTCATCCTCTTGTCATGTTAAGGGCCACATTCACAGGAAATGAGTAGTCCTTTAAGAAATTCAACCATGTCCCTCAACTTTCAGCCCACGGAGGCCCCGCTCCCTCCCAAGCCCCCCAGGAAGCGTCACCCAAGCTTTGACCTCCAGGCTCTTCTGGCTCCCCGCAGAGGCACGGCTACCCCTAAACCTGAGCCCCCGGCGGGTGGGGCGAGCCGCAACTCCCCCATGTCCTGGCTGGGGAGACGGACGGCAGCTGACCCAGTGATTGCCACTAGCATGGCTGCAGCCATCCCTGGATGGGGTGGAGGAGGAGGAGGAGGAGGAGGAGGAGGCGTGTTAATTCGAGGGGTGGAGGTCAGCAGCAAGGAGGTGGTGGACCACACGGGGTCGCCACGGCAACACGTGCTGCTAGGGAGGACTGAGAGGGAGACAGGGACAGATAGGGCTGGATCAACTGCACAGAGGTGCGTTTGTGACATGTTTTTCTTCTTTTCCCCTTTTTTTTTTAATTTGTATATAATGTCCTCCTTGTGTGTATTTTTCTGTGAGGGAACTTGAATATGAGAAAAGTTGGCTGAGAGCTCCAAAACAAGACCAACATTATAAATGACATTAACAACAGGCCAGGCTAATAAAAGGGAGAAGTGATTCATCCTTGCTGAGACCATTTAAGTCCAGCTGAAGTCTGTTTTGGAACGATGTTATCAGTCAGCATGCAATCTCAGATCATTTGTTCATTACTAACTGTTTGATCCCTGGCCATTGCTTATTGCTATCTTCACTCTTCCCTTCCGCTTCTCCTCTTTCTCCCACGGTTGTTTGCGCTTTTGCAAACGTATTCATACATTTTCTTGCACTCTTTAATCATTTCCTCGCTTCTCTCTTTCTCCCGCAGTAAGCTGTACCTGCTCTGGTGTAGGATGCTGAGTTCAGAGAGGCAGTATGTGGCCGTCCTGAAGGGGGTAGAAGAGACCTACCTCCCCTTACTGGAGCTCTCAGACACCCCGGCCTCCATCAGGGGGAAGGCGGACACCCTCTTCCCCAACTGGGCCAGCCTCAGCACCTTTCACTCGCAGAACCTACTCCCTGCCATGGAGGGCGCTCTTGTGCAGAGCTTGTTGCAACAGGACTGCTTCAGCAAATATGTAAGTTCAGGAATGTAGGTAACAATCTGGGCTTTATTTATGTTGTTTTAGCCATCACTATCAGCTACTGGAACCCAGACTTGTGACTTGCAACCCCTCATCACAGGTTGCACAGATCCCCTGTATAAGAATCTTGTGGCCCTTCAGATTTATCCTTGGGCCCCTTGGGTGGTCCTGATCCCCAGGTTGGATACCTGTGCATTACAGAGCCTTCTTAATTTTTAATGTACGGTTATTTAGAAATTATTATCAAAACTAATAAAGTACAAGATGAAAAAAAAAATGTAAACGACTGCTTTGTAGTCTTACAGGAAATACCCTTACCATTAAAATTCATGTTAACATGGCAGTTGAATGCATCACGTCTTGTGCATCAGGAGATTTTGTGGAGAAATCACTTTTGTGGTACATAAATCTGTGATAGAATCTGATATTTTTTTTATAAAAGGATGTGATTGTGACTTTACATTTACCAGAATTTATCCAAATAAAATCTGAATTATGAGCACTTTTCAAAACAGTATAGTTATAATTTGCAGTATAGTTATAATTGATTGATCAGATTAAAGGCAATAAAAAAAGAACTAAGTAGAACTTTGTATTTACAAAACTTGCCCTACATTCTCTCCTTTATGTTTCTTTTGTCCACATCTTTTTCTCACACAGCGGGAGCAGTTCCTGCAGTACTCCCACTACATCAGGAGCAAACCAGAACTGGACTCTCCGCTGGTCACACAGGCTGCCGACTTCTTTAAGGTAAGAGTCATCATCATCAATTAAATCCTTGAATCTCTTAAACATCCAACTTATTGTGTGAACACAGAGATTTCAGCAGAAGTGTTTGAATCTGAGTTTAAGAAGCTTTTCCTCCCTGCTTTTCTACTGTCAACTCATTTCAGTAAACATATTTTCAGTTAAGCCCAGACCCGGCAGGCAAAAACACAGTTTTTAATGTGTCAATTTTGAGATTTTGGGCTAATTTGTATTCTTATCTATATTCCGAAGGTTGTTTTACAGAGGGGTTGGTTCAATATATCATCCATAGCCGGATTATAGAACATATTATGCCTAAAAATTAAACAAGAATTTTGAACATGGCTTTATCCAATGTTTAGATTTCTGTTCTGAAAGTCTATGCAAATTAGCACACTTTCTTTTAAAATAGATAATGCGTCATGCGCATATTTGTAAGTAATCAATTGGGAAAAGTTTCAGGGTAAAATGTGCCTGTAGTGTCTTACCTTAAAAAAAGTGCCCCGTTTTCGATTTCTTCGTGAATCTACACATAACAAGAGTGTCAGGGTCATAGCATTTTTATTTGGTTTATCTTCTTTTTTAGAAAATCTGTTAAACCACAATGTGAGAACCTCATTATGAGTCATTTTTGCTCACATCACAAGCACAAAGCAATTAAAGTTGCTTTATTCAACGGTTGCTGCAATTAAAAATGAGCTGTATATAGTAAAGCTAATTACATGTTTAATGTACACTAGAAAAGCCAATTAAAGGCGGATTATAGAGAAAGTAATTTGAGTTTGCAAGCTACAATTAACTAAAACTAATACATCGACGGCATCGTAAGATTACTGAGAGGACTTTACAAGGAAAGATCACAGTGCTTAAGATCTTATTCAAGTTGTCGAGTGTTTCATGAAGGAGCATTTCTAAGAAACCACCAGCAGGAGGCGGTGGGAGTTCAAGTCACATTCCCCTGCAGCTTTAAAACACATTGTGGATTATGGCTGCATGAGGGTTTACGGTTATCATGATGGACGTGATGATGGCGATCGTTTTGGGGATAGTGATGATGATTGTTATGAGGATGAAGACAGTCAACAGCACACGCGGTTTCTGGGATCAGCGGAAACCCAGAAGGACAATGGGATTTCACTAGGAAAGAAACAGATTGAGATGGCTTTATGTTTGTACTGGGTTTGTACTTTTTTCGACCAATAATGAGTGTAAAATCAAGTTATTTCAAGATATATTGGCCAAAACAATAATGATCCTGATTACACATGTCTCATGTGGTAATTGTAGCAGACCAAATGAGATTGTCACCACAAATAGAGTGATATTGGTTTGTTGATTTTGTTTTTTTTACATTGGTTTTTATTTTTTCTTTAGATTTTTATACAACATTATACATTGTGATTTGTAATGTTTTATTATTTATGTTGTGAAATAAAAATCTTCTAATGTAAATAGTGTCATTTCTCACTGAAAAAAAGGACAAAAAGGCCCAAAACAAAACGTTCACAGCTTTTCCGTTGCCATTACACGTTATAGGTGTTTCACATGCGATAACTTACTTCCACATGCACATTTTCTTCATTTACACATTTTTCCAAAATATATAGAGCCATATATAGTGTGTTAGACTTGCCAGACCCTCCTTGCGGCTGAGAAAAAAAAAAAAAAAAAAATACAACCCCCCCCCCCTCCTTTTCCCCCCTCCCCAACAAAAAAAAAATCCAAAAAAAAAAAAACCACAAAAAAAATGCAGCGGGGGGAGAAAAAAAAAAAAAAATTTCCTCCCCCCCCCCTTTTTTTTTTTTTTTTTTTTTTTTTTTTTTTTTTGGGGGGGGTGAGCATATATCGTAAACTACTTTTTAGGTTGCACTGTGGGGTAGTTGTTTTGTGCTGTATAAGGTATCTTATAGTCTGAATATGACGTTGAGACACTGTAAGAGACAACTCAGTGTAACTTTTCCTTTTCCTACAACTCCCCTCTTCTCCCTCTTCCCTGTCCTGCAGTCCAAACTCCCCCCGGCCTCCCCCCTCTCCCCCCTGTCCTTCCCTCACTGTCTTCAGGCTCCCACTCAGAGGCTGGAGCAGTACTGCGAGGCCTTAGAGGAGCTGGGAGGGATAAACCCTGCCTCAGACTCCGCCCTCTCCATCCTGAGGCACGCCCAACAGCATGGCGAGGACCTCAGGGCCAGTGACCTCATCGTCGGATGTCCGGTGAGAACGCCTGTCCCAGTTTATGACTGTGCAACTGTAAATCTAGTCCCACTTTCTTTTCTCAGAGGGAAAGAAACTAACTCATCCTGATGAGGTCAGGCAGTTGGAAGAGATGGAATTTTGTACGCTTTTATTATTGCTTGAGTTTATTATATACTGTTTGTTGTATGTTAAAAAAGGGAGTTTATTAGTATTTATAAGAATATTTAAAAAAAGTACAAATGCTTTTTAGGTTATATATGTTTAAAATGTACTTGACTCCAAGTGCAAAGCCAGGAGCTCATTTACATATTCTCAAATTTCTTTCTACCACTGGAAGATGTTAGGTAGGTTTGCTCATCAAAAGACAAGGTTTACTGTATTGTGAACCACAGTGATGACTATGGTCTTGCATGAGTGTGTGCGGATGTAAAAATCCAGGAAATTTAAAACAAATAAAATAATGAAATTGTCTCCTGCTCAGAACACAAATAGAGGAACGCAGCAAATAAAAGAAAGGAATGTGGGGGGAAAAGGGGGAGTTTTTATCGACAACTAAAAATACCCTTCAACTCTTGCAGTTATTATGGACAGGATAAAAAATAAAAACTTAGCCTCTAAAAAAAAAAACCTTTTAACCCTAGAAAACACAACATCCATTTGCCCCATGCTGTGCTCTTCTGACACAGCACAATCATTCAGAGCCCCCCCCCCCCCACACACACACACACAACTATTCTCTCCTCCCCCTTTCGAGCTAGGGGAGATTACAGCAGCACAAACACTCCCATTGAGCTACTTCAAATCACGCTGCAAAAGCTCTCCAAGTGAAAAAAAAAAAAACATAAGTGCAGGTGTGTGTATGGGTGGGTGTGTATGTGGGTGTTCATAATGTGAGTGAAGCATCAGTTATATCATGACACACATCTCTAGAGGTTTAAAAATAACGGCTCTGCGTGACAGGTTGCTGGTATATTATTAGTCCTTTTAATTTTATTGGCAGAGCACTTAAGGTTGAGAAAATATTCACCCTATGTATTGCTTTATGTCGCCCTGTTTGCAAGCCTATTACGGAGTCCTTAAGGAGCGTTACGTAAGATTTGACTTTTATCCACCTTTATCTGCCTCTGTTAGGAGTTGCAACAACATCACAAAGTCCTTTGACCCGGTAATTGACATGAACAATAAAGTCCCATTTTCACAAAAGACGTGAGTCAGCTGGCAAATTAGAGCAAAGATCCAAGAGACAGAAGCATCCTTGTGAAGAGGGAATTCAGTATGTCACCATGCAAGGCACTGTAATTATGATACTGCTTTGTCCTTTTCTTTATTGACTCAAGAATAAGGCTTTTCAGTCTTTGTAGCAGAAATGTCTCTCAACTCCAAATCAAAATTTTTAGTAGGTTAAGGAGAGAATTTGCTCGGAAAAAGAGAACAGGCAAGAAAGTGACTTTTTTGAAAGCCTAAAATGAGTTAATAACCCTGTGAAGACTTTCAGATTTAACACAGTTATTGATTTTTGAGCTACGGAGCAACAAAATGTGTGCGCACTGGCCCTTTAAAATGTTCCAAAGAGTCTGAGATTATTCACTTGTTTCCAAAGCAGTTTGTTTTAAGAATCTGCCTTTTTTCTATATTTTGTTTCTTGCTTCGAGATAATAAAATGAAACTGGATCGGAAAAAAAATTCAACCCACTGGCAAGAAGAAAAAAAAACATGATTTCAAACTCAAGTCAAGGCTAAATGGCCTCTCAAGATATAAATTAAGATGGTATCTTTTGCAGATTAAAGCCCTGGGCCTGGGCCTCAGGCCAAGATAAGTGCATCCTAACGTGTGTGTGTGGGTTTAATGTGTGATTTCAGATCCCAGTGGCGGAGCGCGGCGAGCTGGTACGGCAGGGCGAGCTGACGGTGTGCGGGGGGGCTCGCAGGAAGCGGGCGGGCGTGAGAAATGTTTTCCTATACCAGCACATCGTCATCTTCACCAAACAGAAGAGCCCCAGTCCGGGACGCACCACCTACAGCTACAAACACAGCATCAAGGTACAGTACACAACTCAAGCACGCACGCACGCACACGCACAAGTGCACACACACACACACACACACACACACACACACACACACACACACACACACACACACACACACACACACACACACACACTTACTCACTTTCTCTTTCCCCTCTCTGTATTTCACACACATAATCATTTCCTTCTGTGTTTGAAGAGTTTTGAGGAAAAACCTTCTGTACTGATTAAATTGAAGGCAAGCTAAGAAGTTTAGTTAGTTAAAATTTCACTTTATTTAGCTTTAAATTTGACTTTTTTTAATCCAGTTATTTTAGTCCTTAGAGAGATTTGTCCTCTCTCTTTCCTTCTATTTTTTCTCAGTCCTCTTGACTCTATATGTTTATCCTCTTCTCCCTGCAGACCAGTGAGATGGGTCTGACTCAGAGCGTGGGTGGGGAGGGAGTGAAGTTCGAAGTTTGGGTCCGACAGGCTCCTCGAACCAGAGACTGCATCACGCTGCAAGCCAAGGACAGGGAAGACAAGGCAGCCTGGACTCATGACATTGCCCATCTGCTGTGGACACACGCCATCAACAACACAGGTGCAGTCTGACCTTTGACCAAAGAGGTCTCAACTTTAGCCTCTCAGACATATTTAGAAGACCTTAAAGGTCCCATATCATGCTCATTTTCAGATTCATACATGTTTACATGTTGTTTAAAATACACATTATTTTATACTCATACTGTCTTTCTGAATGTACCTGTATACTGTATCTGAAACGCTCTGTTTTAGATCCTGTCTCTTTAAGATCCACTCCTAAAAAATCAGAATTGGTCAGTGTTTACGGGTCTTCAGCATCTGCGCTCTCGGAGTCTCTGCCCCGTCATTGCAGCCGGGGAATGACTGTAACGGCACTGTAGCAGCACTTCCTACTTAGTACTAGTATAGTTGTGACATCACAACCGTACAGAAGTCCTCATGGGTCGTTTAAAGGCACAGTTTTTGAATACGGGCTGTGTGCATTTCTTGCTGGATTCAGCGTTTTTGATAATTTCACAGTATTTATATAACACCTAGACCCGCTTTATAAATAAACAAGACACGGAAATCTCACTTATTACAATATGGGACCTTTAAGCAACCTAAAGTGTTCAGATTATAAACAGAAAGAATGCTTGGGGAGTACTACTGCACATTACTACTACTAACAAAAAAGTTACATAAAGCCTGATAAGTTGCTTCTAGTGACGTAACTCATTTCACTTGAGGCTAGAAGCGCAAGGTTACATTAGCCGCTACTAGCATAACACACTCGAAGCTCCGACTAAACTGTCAGCGTTCGAGTTGCATTGTGGGTAATGCAGGCGCCAGGTTTTGACAAGAAAAAAGAAAGCATGTAATAAAAACACAGTAAGTCGTCCACTCAAATGTTATAATAAATTGACTTTGCAACATTTTGTTTTCAAATTGTCCATCATTTTGTCACTCATACAGCAGCATTGCCTTGATCTTGTATCTCATTAAATCCCACACAATCCCAGCAGGAAAACATCCTGAACAAGTGGCCAGTCCACTGCAAAGTCAGGGTGTGGGCCACTTTCCCATTTTTCATCCTGAATCAGAACATTGTGGACAGCCGAAATGATGGCCCAAAAACATGTGCAGGAGGTCATTTTAGTCCAGAATCTTTCCGTTTTTTTGGAGATGGACTCACAATTCTGATTCCTCTCTGTGTAACTTTATCTGGCTTCTCTACTTTCCTATGAGTAGAGAACACTACCAGCACCAGTCCAATCTGCTGTTTGATTGTTGCTTATTTATTTATGCCCAGCTTCCCAAGCACTGCTGGCTATCACGTCACATATCCACCTCCTCGTATCCATAAAACCTCGTGTCATAGTATCACATTTGATAAAAGGCTTTGCAGCTGGCACAAAAAAAAAGGGGCTGACGCATTTTAAGCACCGTTAACTTCCGTGTTCAAACAGCATTGGTCCCATGTTCCCAAACCATAAACAAACTGTGTTTTCACTGATAGACCGAGTTCTTCCCTTACGCTGTTACACCAGTCGTATTCCCTTAAAAAATATAAATATTCAGTCGTTTTACTGCAATGTGCTTTAAATAAGAACATCTTGCAAAAGCAGTTGAGTACATTATGTGTTTTTTTTTTTTTTTACAATTTCTCCTCCTTAATCTTCCAGAGTTGTGTCTGAAGGAGTCACTCTGCATGGGAATTTCCAGTAAGCTGCTGCTGGACGCGACAGGAACTCAAGGCTCAGAACTGGACTCCATCTACAGTCTCAATGACAGAGGTAGGCTCAAAAGAAGTCTATATCCATGACGTTGCGGGATTGCTCTTGTTCTGCCGGAAATTCCGCCGCATGTCACTCTTTTCGGATGTCCAATTACCTTGCGCTTTCTTTGTGTTGTAATTTTAAAATCTAGTCAATTCATGAGGACTATGGTTGACTGCTCCTCAGATCTCTGCAGGGTAAATCCAGACAGCTAGCTAGACTATCTGTCCAATCTGAGTTTTCTGTTGCACGACTAAAACAACTTTTGAACGTACACACATTCCACCAAAACAAGTTCCTTCCCGAGGCTACTTTGCAGCGGCACAGTGGCTCCGCTTGATGCTTAGCGCCCCGCCGAGACGATTGTGATTGGTTTAAAGAAAAGCCAATAAACCAGAGCATGTTTTTCTCCCATCCCGGAATGCTGTGTTGACTGGCCAGACCCTCCTTCGCAGCACTGTGGAGGAAGGCAATGCGAGAAAAAGGAATACATCTGCAACACTTGTTCTGTACGTGTGGGATGCTGCAGGTACTAGGAGCACTGTGCTCTTAGGGGAGCTGCACAGGGAGAAAAGCATTTGCATCAAAGAATTGAAATGAACTCGTATCTATAGGTAGATAACTAAAAAATGAACACTTAATATTACAGACAATGTGCTAACGATTTGGGAAAAGGTGAGTAATACACATCACATAGCAGTTCAGTGTGGAGTCTTAATTTGAAACCCTGCAGTTTCTCTTCTCACCTTACAAATATAGAAAGTCTAAACCATTTTTCAGTTCAAACTGTGGCTTCAGGAAGTTGGTCAGTTTTATGTGACCAGAACGGGTTACTGGATTGTTCAAATTTGCTTTCTGAGCTGAGAGTGATGTGGCCCTGAGATCACAGACGGGAAACTAAACGGGTCCTGGTTGTTTCTCGTCATGTGACAATGTAATAACGTGGTACATGTTTTTTTCAATCAGGCACCCTTGGGCTATTCTATGAATTTTTGATATTTGACTCACACTGAGAAATTTTTAAGAGCTCTGACGTGCCTGCAGAGAATATGTAGCTCTGTTGAAAAGCACCTTTTACTTGTGCTGTGATAAAATCCCATCACAACTTTCAGTCCTGTGTCTCCCTTAAACTGTGGCCTTGTTGTGCTTCCTGTATCCATAACCAAAAAAAAAACCCTAGTTCTGACAGTGGTGCACTGTTGCTGTGTGTGTGTGTGTGTGTGTGTGTGTGTGTGTGGATTCATCCTCTGGGGAGCGTGAATGTCATTTTATTTATTTATTGTTATTTTTAACAAGTAGTACTGTAAGATATATTTAGTTACATATTATGTACACAAAAAAACAGACAAGAAAAACACAACGGAACATAGTTATAATAAGACAACATACAATAAAAAGAAAATAAAAAGACAAGATAGAAAAAAATAGTAAGCTATCTGATATGTTATTGTGAAAACAAAATAAACTTGCAGGGCAGAGAGAGCTCTATTAAGCGAGCATGGCTAATTCTGACATTTTACTATTCATGGAACAGCGAGTAATATGATTTTCTCTTTAATATGGTTAAGAAAGGGATTCCATACTTTATTAAAAGACTTTGTGGAGCACCTTTATTTTCTCTAGTACTGTAGAAGAATACGAAAATGAAAAATACTGAATTACAAAGTAAAAGTCCTGAATAAAAAATAAAAGAATATTAGCAAAGTAACAAAAATAAAAGTATAACGTAGCATAACATTTAGTAAAGTACAAGTATCCCAGACTGTTACTGTACTTGAGTATTTACATGTAATTCATTAAAAAAAATAGTGCTTCTTTAATAGTAATGTAATAAGGATTTTGACCATGTCGCCCATCCCTATTCCTGTACATAACTGGCCAAATACTGAGTTATCCAATGAGTAGCTGCAATGCAGTTTGATTACAGAAATCCTCTCAGCAATCAGTCAAAACATCAGTCTAAACATGAGTGCGATGTTCAGGCAGCCATATGAATTAAGAGAAGTTCAGGAAAAATGAGTATGAAATAGTGAAAACTGATCTTGCTCCTACTACAATACTTAGCAACCCTAGCACACTCTCCACCTACACATAAAATCAGCAACAGGTTCACAACAGTCCCCTGCTGAATAGTCAAAGTATAATCAGAACTCCATCTGGAAAAACGAGGGAATTACCAACGGAGATAGAACCAAGGGAGGCCGGTTGAAGGAAAGTATGATCTTTGTCACAAAACAACTCCCGGAACTCGCATCACATATTGATGCTATGGATTCACAGTCCAACATACGAGAGGGTGGAGTTCCCCTTTAAGAAACGAGATCCTAACCACAGTGTTACAAGTGAAATGAAAACGCACAAACTGAAACATAATTCTTCAGATTCCAGACCCACCATCCAGTCCCCCAAAGGCCACTGTTGCCTGAGAGCCAAAGTGATTTTTTTCCCCCATTCATTGCTCGGTGTAATGCCCGTACTGCTCACCAGGTGTCTCATTGACTGCAGCAGCTCAGGATTTCAATGCATGAATTGTCCTCTGGGACAGAACGCTGTTAGAAATTCATTGAACAGGATGAGAAAAAAAAAAAAAAAATGCCTTTTCTCCCTGACTCCTCTCTCTTTGTCTCTCCCACACCCAGTCTCTGCTAAACCCAGTTTCATTTCAAGACACGGTGATTTGTTTGCATTATTAAAGTGCATATACACACAATGCCTAATGTAAATGGCAAAGAATCCATGCGTGCAAATCAAGCCTGAATGCAGGATGATATCATTATTTGAAATTTGATCCACTACCTGGAGCAAAAAGAGAGAAAAATACATATTTTAAGTGTCTAACACCTGCTAGATATACTGTATTTTGGTGCTATCTATTAACCTATAACCATCTCTCTCTCTCTCTCTCTCTCTCTCTCTCTGCCTCTCTCAGTCCACAGTAGCTGCTCAGACTCCTCCTCTGTCGGCAGTCAGAAAGAGGGGGGATCCCCGGCGTCTGGAAGGGACCCCAGGAGAAGCTCCGGATCAACAAGTTACTCCCAGGTGGGGTCACAGTGTACCCGCATACAGTAACACACAATCTAGTGACTGCAAAGTGGATGAAAACGTTTTTTTTTTTTTTTATATATTTTTTATTTGCTGTAATGACTCAACACTTCACCATGGTTACATATAGATTCAAAATGTGAGGAATGTGAAGTGGAACCACAGGCTCTTTTCCAAATATCAGAAAGTTTTCCAGGAATTCTTTTTTTTTATTTATTTATTTATTTTTAGGAACCTGCATTTTTCCAAAAAGTCCCTGATATGACTTTCTAAAGGACCGGGAACTACCCGTGGCGGAATTTGCAACACTGAACATGGTCAAAGACAAGCCTTGAGACTGCTAATGAGTGCAGCATTCTTTCAAACCATGCACTGGTTGTCACTGGGATCAGTTCAGTCAGCCAACTCACATAGAGTGGATTTTATTATGTGAATGTAGAATATGTACAGCATTGATATTTTGCATAAATGCTCTGATTTTTGATGATATTACTGTCCATTGTAGGGGAATGTAGAATCAGAGCCTACAGGTGGATGCTGGGGTGGAGCGGGGCTTATGAAGGGCTGTAGGCCTTTGTATCAACAGCAGCCACGACAGAATAATAATAATAATAATAATAATAATAATAATAATAATAATAATAATAATAATAATAATAATAATACGTTTATTTGATATAGCACCTTTTACAGACAAAGTCACAAAGTGCTTCACATGATAAACATTTGTAAAAATACAGTAAGATCCAACAGAGAAAAAATGAATGAAAATCATTTAAAAAATTAAAACCTAAAACCCAGTTACAAACAAGAGTCAAAAGCGAATTTAAACAAGTGCGTCTTCAGCTGCTTTTTAAAAGCTTCAACCGAGACTGCAGAACGTAAGGTAATAGGAAGGGCGTTCCACAGGTTTGGAGTCACCGCTTCAAAGGGAACGGTCACCTTGAGTTTGTAAGCGAGTGCGTGGGACCAGCAGTAGTCCCTGGTTCGAAGACCTGAGGCACCGGTTAGTAGTGTACGGATGGAGCAGGTCCGAGATATAAACAGGTGCCTGACGATGCAAAGCTTTAGAAGTCAGAACAAGAACTTTAAATTGCATCCTGAACTTGATCGGAAGCCAATGTAACGAGTATAAAACAGGAGTGATGTGCGACATCCTGCTGGACCCTGGTCAACAGCCTTGCAGCAGAGCTCTGGACCAGTTGTAGACGGTCCTGGGACGACTTGCTGAGACAGGTGAAAACGGAGTTGCAGTAATCAAGCCGGTGCGATACAAAACCATGAATGGTCATCTCAAGCTCAGAACGCGAAACAACAGCTCAGGAGCGGTAAATGACAGCCGTTCCCAACCCGTCTAGAAGTGAGCAAAATTAGAAAGAGTGCGCTGATGACACGGATAGCAAGTGGGAAAAACAAAGCACAAAGATTAACTTTGACTTTCAACTTTACTCAACTTTCAGTCAGTAATGTAGCAGGGTTGTCAAGGAAGGACCACTACTTAGTGATTTTATTTTCCTCTGTGTCACACTTCACTTTGTGTTTCTGCATGTTGATCTTTTACGTTGGTTTGGATCTGTGTGCTTGGTGAATATGTGAAAAAGTGTGTTGTGTGTAGGTTGTTTTATGACAGAACCAAACCCCAAAAATGCTTAGCAGGGTGCGTCCCTGTGGGTTAGGGGTTAAAACACTGACCATGATCCACAACATCCCCGGTTTAAATCTCTCTGTTTTCCCTCTCTCTCTCTCTCTTTCTCTCTCTCTCATTTCCTTTCATTTCTCTACCACTGCTGTCTAATCAAGTTATGAAAATGCAAAAACGGTTAGTAGATCGTCCGCCTCTGCAGGTATTCTTTCAAGAATGTTAACCGTTAATGTTCGATAGTGGACAGTAAGGAGGAATGGACAAGGATCTAGGGGAGAGAAAATATGGATGGCGTGATTTGAAATGGAGGCGTTGCAATTAGAAATCGTTGAAATGTGTCATTTTCTAATCAGTAATTTGCCTGATCTTCATGCATGGTTCTTCTTTAGATGGATGAGTGCATTCAAAAGCCCATTTGGGATTTTACAATTTTTACCCGCACTATCAATCTTTCCTCTTTTCTCATGGTTTATAAAATAAATAAATATGTTTATTTGTGCAAAATGGAAAACTTAAATGTCCCTCAGCTGCTGTGGCATTGCATTTGAATGTAACCTACGTCTGAGATTAGTGGAGTCATTGTGCAACTGCTACAGTTTTAGTGAGGTGATAGAAAAGGTGGCCTTCAAATGGCAAAAGCCTTTCTATATGTTAGTAAAGCGTAGACAGGAGTGTGCATCCTCTTAGCTGTAAGGAAACAGCAGTACCTGTCTGCCATCTCCATGGTAGAGTTTAAACGAATTTGCTCTACGCACGCGCGCACACGCGCACACACACACACACACACACACACACACACACACACACACACACACACACACACACACACACACACACACACACACACACACACACACACACACACACACATTCTCTCAATCTCCTTATCTTGCAAACAGAATATGACAGATTGGCAAACAGACTGCGCTGGGAACAGATTGACAGACAGACGGACACACGCAGCCCAAACAGATAGGGCAAACACACAGACAGTGATACGCACATATTCAACAACAGAGGGAGGATTGCCGCTTGCGCCCACGTACGTGCACGCTATGGCACGCGCACACACACACACACACACACACACACACACACTTTAGTGCAGAATACAAAAATGTGACTGTTTCTGTTTGTCTTTATTCCTCCTCAGAGTCAGTCTCCCTCTACAGCCGTGTAACCGTCATCTCAATAACAGTAAGTTACATTTCTTACATCTTTTCTTCCTCTCTCTGTTGTTGCTCTCTTTATGATCCTGCTCATGTCACAATGTCACAGCATCGGTTACTTTCTGATTATACACGTTTTGTCGAATCTTTTTCTACTTAAAGAAAACAGAAAAACATATCCTGAAGAATGCTTACGATCCATGCAAAAAAAATAATATAGAAATGTAATGTTTAATTTCTTTGTGTCTCTTCATGTAACTTTTTCCAATCAGAAACTGGACCCTGGACTGAAGATTTAAACATCTCTATTCCACCTCTGGGCAAGCCAAACTGGACTTCGAGGAGCAAGAAGACAAAAGAGAGACCCTCAGACTCTATCTGAACTTCTCTTACATGCTTGCTAACCTTCCCCCTTCACCTACTTAAAACAAATAAAATGCCAGCTGATTAGCCGGAGCAGAGCTGCACTGCCCACTCAAGAAAAGCTGCCTCCAAAAAAGGATCAAAACTGCCCTGTTTAAACCATGACAAGCACCAGCAGGGCTCTCTGCGCTCCGCCATTTTGGATCTGCCAGTCTCAGTTGCTGGCAAAGTCATTGACACCAAAGGCACTTCAGCCACACAGTGCGGCCATTGTCTGCCCCGCGGCTCCCCACTAGGCCAAACCACTTGGTCTGAACCACTAGAGATATAAGGAGGAGGTTTCTGTCACTTTGGTATGTGGGATTTTGATGGATGACCTTTTGACCTGGGGGTCAAGAGGTCACGACCCGTCAGAAAGTGATTGATGCCTTCCAGGTGTGTGTGACTGGTCTGTTCTGGAAGCTTCTAGGAAGGCGCGGTCCCGGAAATGACGTGTGTTAAGTGCTGCAATGAGGGCGTCACAGGAAGTAGAAAAATGTTTCATTTAAATGATCCAATGAGCGTTAGAGATGAAATATCCGGATGTGTTTGAAATGATCCAGTGAGAGAAGAGGGGTGTAGCGTTAAATTTTGAGCATAAAAAGGGTTTCTTCCCCGTTTGAAACAGAGAAAGATAGGTTTTTCTCTCCACACAGCATGAATGTAAGTTTGAGTAACACTGATGCGTTTGAAATGAGCCAACGACCAAGAATTAAATCAAGTATCTTAAAAATCTTTGGAGCAGAGAGCAGAACGTTTGTAAGGCAGGGTTGTAAAATAGGAATGTTAAGGCTCCTCTTACAACAGCGCAAGTATGTGATAGTAATAGCGTGGAATGGGCCTACACCCAACGGTCAATGCATTTCTACCCACACTAACGCACACACACACACACAACACACACTCACACTCACACACACTCGCACAGCCACACACACACACACACAAACAGCCACAGTTCATGTTGTCAGTACATGTTGATCGTGTGTCTGTGCATGCTTAGCTCTAGTCCATATGTCTGGCTGTCCTTGGTCCTCCGCTGCTCCTTACTCATCTGGCTGTGCCTTCTTCGTTCTGGCCCGGTGTTCACCCCTTTTCCCAACATACCCCTTTTCCCACGCTCTTTCCCCATGCCCACAGCAACACTCTACCAGAAATTGCGTTTTCAATTCAAATAAGCGAACCAGTAAGAAGTAGTAAAAAAAAAAAAAAACATTTTCAACAGATCACACAAAACCACAAATGGCATTTGAACACATAACATTCATTGTGACTACTTTCTTTGAATTTTGAGTGATTTATTCAACTTAGTCACACTTATTTTTTGTTTACGGTCAAAAATGACCGCCATAGAAAAAAAAAGTATAATATTCATCCATACACACACTCCTACAACTTTCCTGTGCTTGTGTGCCATTATACACATGAAACAACGCACACAAACAGACACAGTTCATGTTGTCAGTACATGTTGTCATGTTGCCGAGCATGTGAGCCACTAATGTTCGCACAAATATGCATATGAATTTTAATTTGTGAATACATTTGTATCATTTAAATGTAACCACATTGACTTAAAAGATTGTTTGTGTTTAATGTGGTGAAAGATGCAAACAAAAATTAAAAAACAAAAAGTATGCTTTTGTATTTATACAAAATGCAACCTGAACCAAATATGTTTCTTTGTAAAACGCCAGCGTTAAAAGTAAATAGTTCTAACTTGAAGTTATATGAGTTCACCGGATGCATTTATGTTTTAGAGACGTTGCGTTGTAATTCAGAATTAAAACAATGTCGCCAAAATGTAAGTCTTACAGGCAAGATATGGTATGTTCAACATGAATTTGTGAATACAAAACTTATTTTGTATAATTTTAATGTAAGTAGCACATTTGACAAAAAAAAGTGTTTAATGTGGTGAAAGATGTCAATTTAAAAAGATCAGTACTTCCTTAAAGTATTTAGACCTCATAAAACTGAATTCAAAGAAAACAACAGTGTTTTTTTTTTTACCACCGCAGAACGCCTTCCATACCACACCTTTTTCCAGAAGTTTCCAAACCAGCTCGCGTTCAGAATTTTCCTAACCACACCCCCTAACAATAGTATAAAGACTGAAGCAGACAGCGACAGAACATGCCACAGATGCGTTTGAAATGAGGGACTGAGTAAGAATTAAATCAAGTATCTTTACACTATTTGGAGCAGAATGTGGAGAGAGAGAGAGAGAGAGAGAGAGAGATTCCCGTTTTACTCACGAAAGACAACACATGTCCAAACAAGTATCCACCGTCTAACGATTTTGAATGTGGCCTCACACAGAGTATCTTACCATGGAAAGTCTTTAACCCGAAAAAGACTCAGCTACATAGGGGCCAGTAACATGGCCAGAGTGAACTACGTGGCCGATGTTCTGTTGCACCACGAGATGATATCAGGTGAAGAGTTGGAGTACATCCAGGCTATGAGAGGCACTCGGGACAGGGGCAAGGCCTTGATCGACCATGCAAGGAAGAAGGGCAACGGTGGTTTTGTAAGACGTTTATGGAAACCTGGGAGGACAACGACAACCACAACGTCTTCTGTGGCTCGTCCGCAGCACCCGAGGTGTCCGGAGAGATACTTGCCATCTTGGACGATCTCGGCACTGAGGATTTTGTGGGACTCAAGTATTTCCTGCGCGACATACAAGTGTTTGGTCGAAGGCCCATTGCTCGAGCCGTTATGGATCGTCCCTGACTCATAGAACCCAGATAGCAGATGCAATCGCTCCGGCGCTACAAAACGATAAAGCCGCGCGTCTTGATCATCCTGCTGAAGCGCATACACCGTAATGACCTGGTGGAAAGGATCCCTAGCGGCACCCGTGACGGTGGCCAAACGTCAAATCAGTCAAACGTCAAATTTGCTGAATATCGCAACGCTATCCAAGGAAATGCAGCTGATGTCAGGGAGAATGTGTGCCATACACTCGGGGACCTCGACGCTGACACCATGACAAGATTCATATGGACCCTGCATCTCCCAAGCAGCAAGTCTGAATGTGTCACGAGTGTCAGTGACCTTGTAAAAGCATCCACAGAGCATGTAAATCATGACACGTTCATATACGTGGAAACCGTACATGCATCGCTGTGTAAGGTTGGGAGAAATGACTTAGCCCAAAGGTTGGAGATGCACATAGCTAGGCTCGGTGTCTGAACCTCGTGGCCTGCTTCGTTCTGGCCCGGTGTTCACTCCCCTTTTCCCAACACACCCCTTTTTCCCATGCTCCAACACTCTATACCAGTAATAGCGTTTTCAATTCAAATAAGCGAACCAGTGAGAAATCAAAGACGCGTGCGCATCACGCAGCTGTGCCTCTAGCGTCGAATCTGGGAGCGCATCTCCGCAGTTGTGATGACGCTGCGGCCATACTCGCGTGGGTGGGTTACCTCTCCTGACGTGATGATGTATTTACATTTGTAAAGGTGTTAAAAACGCCTGATAGACCAATGATTAGCTTGTAAATGTGAGGGCTATTGTTGTGGGTGTTAAATCGTCATGCAGGGCGTGGCTTGTAGGATTTAAAAGTCTTGGTTTCATGCTGGCTGCTCACTTTTTAACTAGCTCGTTTTTTCTCACCCTTCAACAAAACCA
The DNA here is from genome assembly GCF_010015445.1 of Perca fluviatilis. Taxonomy (NCBI): domain Eukaryota; kingdom Metazoa; phylum Chordata; class Actinopteri; order Perciformes; family Percidae; genus Perca; species Perca fluviatilis. Next base: position 20,318,652 of record NC_053125.1, read on the forward strand.
GCTGTGGATTTTCTTTTTTAATTCTTTTGGTGAAAACAAGAGGAATCGTTTTTCAGCCATGTCTATCCACACATTTGGACAACAATCAGCATCATCTGATGTTGAAGAATGTGAGACAGCTAGAGTAGGACCCACTACATTTGCTCTGTACACTAACCCCCGAAAAGAGTCATGGGGAGGTGGAGAGACTGGAACACTATTTGGCTGTGACAGGCCCCTCGAAAAGAGGCATCAGACGACGGCGATGCTAATACTGGAACAACATGCGGTTTGAACCAGGCTCCCAGAAAGAAGCGATTCCGTCCAGAGATCTTTCCTACAAGCATGACTGAATCGTGTACATCTGATCTAGAATATGTCGGTGTCAATGGATACAGATATTCAATTCGATACAGTGCAGGATACGTGACATTAGCTGTTTACACTAGTGTTGCTGTCGAACTATCTGGCAAAGCCAAAACAGTCTGTACAATCTCTGTGAAAGACTGGAGCCTTTTTCGTGAGGTTGTCTGCCCAGACCTTGAAAATCCTGGCTTACCTGAGCTAGTGTATGTTTGTCAATGGGACAGTAGCATTGGAGCCAGTGTCTATCGTGTGGAAGCAGACCGTTTCACTAGACCTACAGAGGATTTTATTTTCCTGTATGCATGCAGCGAAAGGGAGAAGTTAGTTGCAGCCGTGGTCCTGAAGAATGGAAGTTAAAACCATACCCTGTTTCTAACGAGGAATACAACAAATGGTTTAAAAACGTCTTCTTTATACAATGGTGTGACTGGGAGATTTTGAAGAAACAGTTTGATACCATTGACTATGTCATCAGAAGAGACAAAATAAGGAGTTCGTATGAAAACATGAGAAAAAGATTGATATTTGGGGATGCTGACCAACAGTCTCTGCCCCTGCCACGGAGCCTCTATAGACCTAAAATCGTGAGACACAAAGACTAGCAAAACGGTGGGTCTAATTTTTATGTGCTAATTATTTGCCAAAATAGTTAAAATGCTTTTTTTTTTTTTTGCGACTGTGATTGTAATGTGTGATGTTTTTTTTCTTCCCAGAGGATCTGGAGTGGTGTCATCCGTCCCCCGGAACGCCGCTTAACACCCCGTATTTATTTGCACCACTGACGGCAACCGGCTCTCCTAAACCCCTTTTCATCATCGACACCTCCAACGCCGGAACACTTTCTTAGTATTTGGTAGGATTGCCTGTTTCACTTGGGCCAAACGTTTTGGGTATCCTTCCACAATAGTTTGCTGGAATTTTGGCCCACTCCTCTTGACAGAACTGGTGTAACGTCGGGGGGGTTTGGAGGCCTTCTTGTTCGCACACACCTTTTCAGTGCCGCCCACAAATGTTCTATGGGATTGAGATCAGGGCTTTGTGATGGCCACTCCAATACCTTGACTTTGTTGTCCACTTTGTAACTAATTTGGAGGTATGCTTGGGGTCATTGTCCATTTGGAAGACCCATTTGTGCCCAAGCTTTAACTTCCTGGCCGATGTCTTCAGATGTTGCTTCAATATATCCACAACATTTTCTTTTCTCATGAGGCCATCTATTTTGTGAAGTGCACCAGGCCCTTCTGCAGCAAAGCAGCCCCATAACATTATACTACCACCCCCATACTTCACAGTTGGGATGGTGTTCTGGGGCTTCAAAGCTTCAGCCCTTTTCTTCCAAATATACCGTTTATCATTATGGCGCAACAGTTCAATCTTTGTGTCATCAGACCACAGGACATGTCTCCAGAAATTAAGATTTTTGTCCACATGTCTGGCTTTTATGGTGGTTTTGAAGTAATGGCTTTCTTCTCCCAGAGTAACCTTTTAGCTCATGGTGGTACAGGACTTGTTTTACTGTGGACAATGTCTTACCAGTTTCAGCTAGCATCTTCACAAGGTCTTTTGCTGTTGTCCTGGGATTGATTCGAACATTTCACACCAAAAAACCTTCCTCTCTGGGATTCAGAATCCGTCTCCTTCCTGAGCGGTATGATGGTTGTACATTCCCATGTTTTTTATACTTGCGTATTATTGTCTGAACAGATGAACGTGGGACCTTCAGGCATCTGGAAATTGTACCCAAGGATGAGCCACACTTGTAGATGTCCACAATCATTTTCCTGATGTCTTGATTGATTTCTCTTAATTTTCCCATGATGTCAAAGAAAGAGGCTCTGTGTTTGAGGTGTGCCTTTATATGCATCCACAGGCGTGCCACCAATTAACTCAAATGGAGATCTAAAACAGAAAAAGTTTACTCGGATTTCATGTATGACAGTAAAGAAATAAAAGTTTACTGATAAGTTTTCTGAAGTGTATGTAAATATCTGGTTTCAACTGTATATCAATAAATCATATGTTTTGCTATGTTAAGATGTGTGATGGTTTTTCAAGCTTCATGCTCCACGTATACGCTATCTATAAACGACTAAGCTAAGATGAATTTACAAATTTTGTTATTAAAGTACTGTTTATGCATATTTTCATTCTACATGGATTAAATCTGTAAAATTAAACCTTTATTTAATTTATTTGTTGCAAAGTCCCCACTAATCATGATGGAATTTGTGTGAATTATGTAAATAACATGCAAATGAGGTCCAACCAACCATGTTAACTCAGTTTTTTACAAGTCCCCATATAGGATGGGGAAGTCATTACTTTATCAATTCAGATGTTTGAAGGTATAAGCTAACAAAGCTATGCTGAGTATACTTGATTTTTTTCATACGTCTAGCACCTTTAGAAAGGGTGGCCCCCACAAGTGATGGTTATAAAGTTGGTCCTTATAAAACATATAAATGAGTGTGTGTGTGTGTGTGTGTGTGTGTGTGTGTGTGTGTGTGTGTGTGTGTGTGTGTGTGTGTGTGTGTGTGTGTGTGTGTGTGTGTGAGAGTGTGTGTGTGTGTGTAAGCGGTGCAGAGCAGAGTTTGACCTTAGCTGACAACTGCAAGCTAGAGGCCCTTGCTCTGTTAAAGGTAGAAACTAGTCTACTCCAAGAGAGATCTTCCAACATTGATAGATGTTGTAGATAGAAAAAAAGACAATTAAAATAATCTAGCACTCAGGTTGAAATGCAGATAACATGAGACCAGGGTTACTTACTTATACTTATTATTAATAATTTCAAGATAGTACTACTTACTTTTAACGTTGGTGTTTTTACAAAAAAAAAAAAAAAAAAAACAGGACAGGGTGCAAAGTTGAATCTCATCTTACATTTTTATACATATTGTGTACGTCAAGGAGAATACAATATCATTTTAAAAGCTGTATTAATACAAAAATGTCACAAGCACTTTGTTTTTTTAACACTGGTAATGTTTGTAAATAATAAGTAAAATCCATAGTACGAAGCTCTGAGCTCAGGTTGAAATGCAGATAGCATAAGACCAGAGTAAAATGCAAAAGTAGTACTACTTACTTTTAACGTTGACGTTTTACAAAGAAAGAAATTTTGGGGCAACGTTGAATCTCATCTTACATTTGTTTTTAACACTGATCACATAAGGTTTAAAAATGTTTAATGTTTGTATATTTATTATAATTAGCTAAACTACTACTACTACTACTACTACTCTTTTTAAAGCGACATCTTTCACCACATTAAACACATCCAATCTTTTAAGCGAATGTTAGTTATATTAAAATTATACAAAATCATTTTTGTATTCATGAATTCATATTCATGTTGATCATACCATATCTTGTCTGTGAGACTTACATTTTGGCGATGTGTTAATTCCAGATAGGGAAATTACGACGACTATCGCGTAAAACATAAATGCATCTGGTGAAGTTTTGATTGAATTTTCAGTACATTGTAACAACTGAACAGTCACTTCACATCTTGGGAGTGATATATGGAAAAACAACACCATAAACATAACATAAAAATAAAATAAATCGTAAAAAAGGGGAGAAACAAGAGGAAAGACGGTGATACACAAAATAGAAATAAAATGTATACATTTCAAGTCACTGCTTTATCCACTAATGAGTCCAAGCTGCAATGTCCTTATGCTTTATTTAAGTAAAATGTCCACTTCTGCAATCTTTTGGCACCTTTTCTCAGACCTAGTTCAACCTTTCCATTTCCTTATTTCATGTATGACCTCAAACTATTGTTGCTGTTTAGGACAATCGGGTTTATACTCAGTTTCTGTCCCTCTGTACTGTTACAAGTGAAATATGGCCCAATTACAAGACAGTACATAAGAAAGGAATCTTATAGCCAAGTACATTACTCAAACTAAATGTACATCCTCCCAAAATGACCTTTATTTTCAGAACTCCAAAAACGTGTGTGTGATGATGTTTTACTGCTAATCTTAGGGTGTAAAGAAACGACTCAAATTCTTCCAGTTAAACACACTCAATTGTTGTGAACTTATGAAGTATGTTGGGTTTAACACATATTGTACCATACATCTGATGGATTTTCCATTATTAGTTCCTTTTATCACGTTGATTTCAAATATAATGTTGAGTTGCTCCTACATTCGATAATTCTTTCATACAATATAGAAATGATTTTAACGCAGTTACTATTTGGTCTATAAGCATTTATCATTTATCTTATAACTGGATTACATTCTTGTGAGTTCTCCATTTTCACTCTTTGTTGTAGTAATCTCTAAATTGTATATACCTAAATAAATCCCGATTGTGAAGGGAACATTTTTCTTTTAATGTTTGGAAAGTCTGTCATTCATTGTTGTCTATTATCGTACACACTGCCTTAATACCTTTTACTGACCAATCCTTGAATAACTCCTGGCTTAAACAGGGTGTCAAAGGCTATCCATCTAAGCACTCGCTGGTCTTTCCTTAGTTTTAGCTGCCTCGCAAAGTTAAACCAGAACTTCTTTTTCTCCTAACACTGACTGTATTGGATAACCTTCAACGTACGTCTCGATTTCCTTCCATCTAGCAAAATAGTTGTCATTACACCAAAGAAATAGGGGGCGGAACTGAGCTGCTTTAAGATTGGGGAGCGCCATTCCTACTTTATTGTTTGGCCGACTGAAGTGTTGCATATTTTATTCTAGGCTTCTTTCCATCCCAGGCTAAGAACTGATGACCACTACTGGCAAGGCCTGAATAGATATAGCAATCTAGGCAAAATGTTCCTTAATTACGCTAATCTTACTACTAAAAATCCAATGGGTGTGTAGACCATCTTCAATATCTTTTTAATATTTTGGTTAATTAAATTATAGTTTACCTCCTATATAATTTGTTTTAACTATGTGCACCCTGGTAGTACTTTATTGATTCCATATCCCATTTTACATCATATCTACATCTTATTTCCTGTAGTGAGTATAGTTGAATGACCAAAGTTGTGTCTTTGTAATATTTATTTTATAACCAAAGCATAATAACTAAACTCCCTCTAGGATTTCCATCAGTATAGATAAGGAGGTCCAGGGTTCAATATTAAACGCAAATAGTGTGGGACTGAGACAACAACCTTGTCTAGAGCCCCTCTCCATCGTGAAAAATGGATACAATGATCCATTGACTTTGTTGTTGATAAAGTGTTCTAATTATAGTTACTCCAATATTCCCCTCTCCTTTGGGAGTACTGTAATAAGTGCCTCTTTCCATGATGGAGGGAGTTTACCTTCTCCTTTAATCCCATTAAATGCTTTTAGCAGGACGGAACTAGCTCTTCTTTAAAGGTTCTATACCACTGGAAACACCATCACTATCTGGAGTTTTACTTGATTTTAAGTTGGCTATTGCATTATTTATCTCTTCCAGTGAAAAATCTGCTAATGATACAATCATTTTGTTTCTTGCCAATACGAGGTAGATCCAGATCGTTAAGAAAATGTTCCATTGCTTCTACTTTTAGTACTGGAGGTTTTGGTATATAGTTTTTTGTAGTAGTATAGGAAAAATGTCTTCTATTTCTACAGCATGATATTTTAGTTGGATTTGCCTTTCGGTCCCGTGATCTTACGATGGAAACTATCCGGCTTCCTTTGTTTACGTAGCAAGTAATTTAGCGGCCTGATTCGAATATGTCCGGTTGTAAAAACAAGCTTCTTCTCAACATCTTGTTCTAATAGATCATTAATCTGATTCTTTAATTGTTGTATTTGTAACTAAAAAGTTGTGGATCACTGTTATTTTTATGTTGCTGCTCCACATTAGATAGGTCTAATACAAGGTTATTATATTCCAAACACCTCCTTTTTATTTGACGCTGTTAAGGCAATCAATTGTCGCAAGTCACTGCCTTCAGTGAGTCCTAGATGGATCCACCTCTCCGTGTCATTAATCTTCAAATATTTCTCTTATATCTGATTTAATTTATTATACAGCTGATTTGTTATTTAATAAGCCTATATTTAACCCCCGCATTCGTGATCCTACCTTCTAGTTGAACTGTTAGATATAGTGCACTATGGTCAGAGACATCAGCTACCCCAATTCTATTTTTCTTTAGACTAGTTGTATCCAGGTAGCTATTCAATACTATGTTAAAATCACTCCACACATAAACAGACACCCTTTCCAGTGCAGTTACATCCATTAGTTATTTGAAAAAATAGTTTTTACTAAGAGTTGCACTCAACAAAAAAAAAAATATATGTAATGCTTCTTTTTTTAATTTGGCCTTTACATTAGACCTTTAAATTGGGTTTCCTAACCCAATCACATTTAAGCACAGTAACTTCACTTCATTAGACTGCAATTACAGCTGTGAAAAATATCCCACACCATTCTGTTCCCACAGGCTAAAAACATTGGAAACCATAAGTAAAGATAACTGAGCACAATAATGTGCTTAGAACAAGCATTATAACAAACACAAAATAAAACTATAAAAAGTTTTAAGTGAAGGGGAAATGATACTTTGACTAAAAGTCCTGTAGACAGAGCTGACCTCCCTCACTGCTCCCCGCGGAGTCAGCACATAAAATACAATATAGTAGCCTAGATATCTAGAGACGCACTCTAGCGGCAGCCAGGGTCAGTTTTTCAAAGTCAATTTTACACTAATCTTGATCGCTATAACAATTGAGTACTGATGATAGCAAAAATAAATACGAGCCAAATCAGTGGAAGCAACACGGAGCTACAATGTAGCTCAATGCCCAGAGCTTCCACTTAGCTGAAACAGCAGTTTTGGGGGCATAAGATACCTTTTGTGCCTCTTAACAGACAAAAATGCAATTAAAATGTCTGTGCAACATGAACAGGGAACTAAATGACAACAAGATGCGTTTAGCAACTTAGCCAAAAGTTTTTAAATCACCTACCCATTAGCTGCTACCTGTTAACTTGTGTGTAAGGCACTGAAGTCATTCTTAAAAAATGAAGATGAGGTTCAGAGTTTTGGCCAACCACATAACAATGCAAAAGTTTAATCTATCACCTACGCTGTTCTGCTAGCTGATTGTAGCGCTCATCCTATTGGTGCAGAGGAAATTTGAAAGACTTCCGCTATCCCGCTTCCATGGGATTGAGCCCTGCTAATGAGGAGAGTTCCCAGACCCAGGATCTTGATGGGGGTCTGGCTAACACATAGAGTATATTATGGGACAAGTATTTACCGCCTGTATTGAAACACTACTGCTCCTCCCGTTTCCCGCGCTGAAATTTCTGGAGGCTGCACTCTAGCTCGCTTGGCACTGTTCTCGTCTCCACCTGTGTGCAACCCCACGCTCTGCCATGGTGAAGACGCTTCCATCAGATGTTTCCTACCAAGCTTTCTCTGACCCTCCACATCCCATTGTGATTTTCTGTCGCCATGCTTCTCGGATAATCATCTCCTAGTAACTGTATTGCTGGAAATTAATTTTACAAAAACCCAGGTATCGCGCTAGGCTTTGTGGGTGCGCTTGTATCTGCAAATCCACCTCATCACTCAGTTCGGTTCAGAATAGTTTTTAACAAACTCTAACACTGACCCATCTTTGCCCTGCTCTCGTGACCAAGTCATTCAATTTGTCCCTCCAGCTTCTGTTGGTCCTTCATCATTTGTTGAGAGTGGTGTTAGCTTCAGTAATCCACGTATCCGTCAGTTATCATCTGGGTCTCCATCTTGCTGATTTTCTCGCTTTTGCTCCTTTATAGCATGGATGTATGTCGCTAGCTGTTGGTTGACGCCTTGCTTAAACTCGTGGAATTCTTCCTCGTTGGTCATGTTCAATTTCTTCTTTAAACATTTTAGATCTTGTTTAGTTACGTTAAAGTCGAAATCTGCTTACTTATAGCTTCTCAAAACCCATGCACCCCGCTCCTGTTGTTGATCACCAGTTGGACCTCTCTTCCCGCAAGGTCCTTAACAGTTCCCACGGTGTAAATCTTTACCCGTCCGGTTTATCTTATACCCTCTTAACCTTGCCTTTGTATGCCCCCTTCATAATCTTAACAGATCCAACTTTTTGTTTTCTTTGAATTCAGCTTTTATGAGAGGGTCGAAATACTTAAGGAAGTACTGATCTTTTAAATTACATCTTTCACCACATAAACACATTTTTTTGTCAAATGCATAGTTACATTAAAATTATACAAAATAAGTTTTGTATTCACAAATTCATGTTGAACATACCATATCTGCCTGTAAGACTTAAACATTTTGCTGTACATTGTTTTATTCTGAATTACAACGCAACGCCTCTAAAACATAAATGCATCCGTGAAGTCAATAACTTCAAGTTAGAACTATTTACTTTTAACGCTACGCTTTACAAAGAAACATATTTATAGGGTTGCATTTGTATAAATACAAAAGCATACTTTTGGTTTTAATTTTTGTTTGCATCTTCTTCACATTAACACACAAACAATCTTTTAAGTCAATGTGGTTGAGCATTTTAAATGATACAAATGTATTCACAAATTAAAAATTCATATGCATATGTGTGATAACATTAGTGGCTCACATGCAGCTGCAACATGACAACATGTACTGACAATACAACTATGGTGTTTGTGTAAAGGAGGTTTCATGTGTATAATGGCAATACAAGCACAGGAAAGTTGTAGGAGTGTGTGTAAGGATGAATATTATACTTTTTTTTTCTATGCGGGTCATTCCTTTGACCGTAAAACAAAAAATAAGGTGACTAAAGTTGAATAAATCACCAAAATTCAAAGAAAGTAGTCACAATGAATGTTATGTGTTCAAATGCCATTTGTGGTTTTGTGTGATCTGTTGAAAATGTTTTTTTTTTTACTACTTCTCACTGGTCTTCGCTTATTTGAATTGAAAAACGCACTTCTGGTAGAGTGTTGCTGTGGGCAGGGAAAAAAGAGGGGGAAAAAAAGGGGTATGTTGGGAAAAAAAGGAGGAACACTGGCCAGGAACGAAAAGGTACAGCCAGATGAGTACGAGCAGCTGGAGGACGCAGACAGCCAGACATATGGACTAGAGCTAAGCATGCACAGACATAGAACAACAGTACTCACAACATGAACTGTAGCTGTTTGTGTGTGTGGGTGGGTGTGTGTGTGTGGAGTGTGTGTGGAGTGTGAGTGTGTGTGTGTGTGTGTGTGGGTGGGGAGTGTGGGTAGAAATGCATTGACCTTTGGGCTTAGGCCCATTCACGCTCATTACAATCACTTACTTGGCCTGTTGTAAGAGTGAGCCTTACACATTCCTATTTTACAACCCTGCCTTACACACGTCTCTGCTCTCGCTCCAAAGAGTGTAAAGATACTTGATTTAATTCTTTTGGTCATTGACTCATTTCAAACGATCAGTGTTACTAAACTTACATTCATGCT